>NW_009195260.1:8632-23047 GCF_000690835.1 Fulmarus glacialis | reverse complement strand
GGGCAGCCCGGGGGCGCCGCGGGAGCCTGAGAGGAGCCCGGCGCCTCGATGAGCTCCTAGCTCCCACCCTGCCCCGTCCTCGCCGGCAGCAGTTCCAGGTGCGCGGGTCAGAGCAGAGCCGGGGACGCAGCTGGCTGCAATGGCGTCCAACATGGACCGAGAAATGATATTGGCTGATTTCCAGGTAAATTTCAAGCCGCCGCCTCCGCCACACAACCGTTTTTGTCAGAAATGGGGAACGTGTGCCCTCTTCTCTCAAGGTGCGTGAACAAAATGTCTTCTTTAACTTAGAGAGTTTCAGTTTTTAATTAAAAAAAAAAAGCTTTTTCATCCGCTTTGCTTCTTCCAACCCTCTACAACCACCCAGGCCCTGGGACAGCTGTGAGCCAGCTCACTTGGAAGAGGCAAATACCAGGGAGGATACGTCAGAAATGGGGAACGTGTGCCCTCTTCTCTCAAGGTGCGTGAACAAAATGTCTTCTTTAACTTAGAGAGTTTCAGTTTTTAATTAAAAAAAAAAAGCTTTTTCATCCGCTTTGCTTCTTCCAACCCTCTACAACCACCCAGGCCCTGGGACAGCTGTGAGCCAGCTCACTTGGAAGAGGCAAATACCAGGGAGGATACAAAACTCATCACTCCTCATGATTTGTCACAGTGTCTGTAATGAATCACTTGCTGGTGCTACAGATTAACGCTGAACAGAGGTGTTTCCATTATAACATCAACACTAACTTCGTGGTTGCCTCAGCCTATGACTGTTGTAATGACGGCAGAACTCTTCCCACCCCATTCCAAACAACAACATGTTTGTGTAGAAAGGAGGAATATCCCCTTAAAAGTTGTTTGTTACCTTCCCTCCTCCTTACAAAAGAGTTATAATTTAACTTCAAACTCTTAAATCTTATTCCCAGAATAAAGTCTTTCTCTAAATAAAAGTGATGTGTTCAGGAGCCTGGTTAATCTGTTCAGTATGTTGCTTCTTAATATTGCTTGTTTTTGTATTGTTTTTCTAAGAACAAGTAAACAAACAAGTGGAAGATACCTGCATTTGAAATAGTGGGGAGAGCCAAAAGCAGCTTGGAAGGGTATCAGATTATATTTGAATATATCTCTTTAATATTAGCTTTTCAGTCGATGTTTTTTTTTAAGCTTTGTCCATTTGCAATGGTTGTTCTTAGGTGGATAGGCTCCTGGATAGTCTTGGATTGAGTTGTAAAACTGCTGTCTCTATGTTCAACTTCTTAAAAGATTGTTTCTCAGCTGTTAGCAGCAAAACTATTTAATTTAGTTTAAAAAAAAGTAATCCCTTAATTCACTCTGTGTGTGTGTTTAACAAGAATGTTTCTTTGGAATTACAGGTAGGGTGACTGTAGGGTACATGATGTAATTCCTCTTTTGCAAAAGATATCTGATATCTTACTGACGTAACACGCGGAGTTCCCAGTTGATAACAGGGAAGTGTCTTCCCTTTCAGTACCTGAGTATCTTACACCCATATTTATTAAAATGTTTAACAAATGTTTCTATAATGATTCTTTATTTTGTTGTGCTTGGAGATACTTTTGTGTGTTTAAGGAGTGACATCTCAATTTTAAGGCTGGGGTTTCAGGAGTTCTTCCAGTAACAATACACTGTGTAAAAGGAAACTGGGACCCAATTCTGCACTCACACTAGTGGAGACAGACTCTTACGGAATCCCTTATTATTAGCTGAAACAGGTTTACATTCAGGAATCCCAGATGATGATTAAGTTAGTGGCTGGTGAATGTAAGATTTTTTTTTTTTTTTTTTTTAATAGACTTTTCAGTCTGTATCCACTTTCCAAGTTTTTAGCGTCAATGCTGTTTTGCAGTTCTGCAGTATTTTTCTGCTTGGGTTTTGAAACCAGTTAATAAAGGTATAAGAGTAACTGCAGTGTTTGGTACCATGAAGACAAGTAAGTATTATTGCAAACTTGCAGATGGGCGGTGGAGTCACAGAAACCAGTTGTAGATCAAGGATGACATAATGTGTCTGAGCCTAGAACCCAGGAAATACTTTATCGTATAACAATGCTTATTTAAAAAAACCCAAACTTTTTCCTCCTGTATTTCAGCCAACAACTTTGTTTTTCTGTTTCATCCTCTTTTTTTTAAATAATCTCAAGCATCTACCTGATTCTGAAACACTGAACTGTCAATTGTCGTGCTGTTAAAGCTTCAGATTAGTAAAGGACTATGTCAATCATTATTAGGCCTTGTACGTTTAGGCTGTTACAAAATGGTAAAGGATTTTGGGTATTTTAAATACTTGATGGAATTTACAACTCATTCACTAAGAATTTAAAATGGAAAATAAAACATTATGTGCAAAGTAATTCTGCATGATTTTCCCTTCTATATTTTCTGTACCTTTTAATTAATAAATATGTTTATCAGAGTTCTGTTGCCATCTTCTATATTTGTGTGAGGTATCATGTTGAAGAATGTTGTGCACACTGGAAATTTTAAAGCAATTCTTTGTAGTTTTTTTCAGCTAATCTTTGCTGAATTAAATTGGGAGGGAAACTTCTATCACCATTTTACGCTCGTCTTTCCCAAGTTACTTTTGAGAGGGATAGAGCAGTGGTCTTTGAACTTTTAAAACTTGAAAGGGTTTTTCCTCCCCATAAAAAAATTTTCAGTGAAGTCATAATTACACCGATGTTTGATGCTTTTGTGAAGCTTTCATGGGCTCACTTTGTATCTTTCAGAGCCATTAGGGATTCTGCCATTGATTTCAACTAGAGCAGGATCTTGTATTGCATTTGTTTTTTCCTTTTAGCTCTGATTGTTGTAACAGGTTACTTCTGCATTCTGAGGCACTAAAGAGAAATACTTTAAAAAATATTTTGTATATATACATATGTATACATACAAACATTTAATAATTTTATAAAATGTTTTAACTATAGAGTAAAACACAGTAAGTGATCTACCAAAATATTTTTTCTTAATGTCTCAAGACAATTTAAGCCTGTTCTGTGTGGTTTATAATTATTTTCTTTCCCTCTCCTTTTTTAATGAGGTTACTGTATGCTACCCAGGGAGTACAAAGTACGTATTCATGCATGTGGGCTGTATAAGCAACCTGTCTAACTTTTCCTTCTTAGGTCCTCACTTAGGAAAGATTATGCAGAAGCTTAGCTTTATACATGAGTAGTCTGATTGTTTTCAGTGGAAGTAGCTAAAGTAGTGGATTTAAGCGCACAAAGAAGTTTTAGCTGTTTTCCTAAATGCAATTCAGAATTTCTCCACAAAGTGTCATTGGCATATAGGAAAAACTCCATAGGAAAAAACCCAACAGCTTGTGTTTGTAGCATAAATTCTTTAAAAAGGTAACTGTATGTGAATTGGTAAAAGAGTGATGCTGCAACATACCTCACGTACTGGGGGAAATAAGGGCATATAATTTCTACCAATTTTTGCTAACATCTCTGTTCTTCTTTTGTTTGTTGTGTTTAAATGCAAAATGTTCTTCCATCTCCAGTGGGATACCCAGGTACTCACATGATACAAATATATTCATGATCTGTGCAGTTTGGGGTTTGAAGAGAATTGCTCTCACAGTGTGTTGGTCCACTTTTCATTATAAAGAAAACACATATTTCTTTTCTTTTTTTTTTTTTTCTTTTTAAATTGCAAACTTTCGTTGCACTGAACTTGGTTAAACTGGCGTAGTTAAACTGTTCAGGAATGAAAAACGATCTTTGAGTATTGGCAGAAGTGTCAGACGTCGATATTTTTTATGCTAGCACCTTTACTTTTGTTTTTATAGCTTCACTGAGGATGGGGACTAAAATTAGCAACAATATCTTTTTGTCACTGTAAGTTATGTCCACCTGTAGGACCACTTTATTCATGCTATGTGGTTGTCCTCACAACAATTTAAATGTAGAGTGGGCCTAAGGGTTGGAGTATTGTGGGAGTTGCCAGCTCCTGGGTGTCCATATATTACAAAAATATCTGGCACATGGACCTTCAGAGGAAATTTTTCATAGAATTCACATTTTCATTGACCAAATAAATGAGTAGCTCAAGATTCAGTCTGGTGGGAAGACTTTGGAGTGGAATGGCAAAACTCAAAAATCCTTGCTTTCATTGAAAGAACAGATATCTAATAGTTTTCGTCTTCTTCCTTCTGTCTTTCATCTATGTTCATTGTGAAACAAAGTTATGTGAGGTTTTTTCTTTTTGCAATTTTTTTTTTTTTTTTTTTTAACTGGGTAATGGACTGCTTTGGTAGGATTCACATGCATGTATATAAAAATATCTTTTTTTCAAACTTCACCTTTGTGTCAATCTTTTTCATAAAAGCAGAGGTTTGTGGGAGGAGCAAGGGGGAATTGGGAAGGAAGAACCTCATTGCCATCAGTTACATAAAGGTGAGAAAGCATGCCAGATAATTATGTTTTAAGTTATAAAATTGACCATGACATTGATACGTCAGCTTATTATTTTATTTTTTTAAGATTTAACCATAATTCAAACTACTTGTTTCCTTCTGGAATGGCTAAAATTAAAGAAACTGGAGATCTTTTTCACTTGGAAGTTAACACAGTGCTGTTAAATAACTGACAAGATGTATTTTAAATTTTTTTTTTTTTTTTGTGGTTATGGAAAACATTTGTCTGCTTCATCCCTGTACAAGATTATCTTTGTTATGCACACTGTTTTCACTGTCTAACAGTCTATGTGCAGAGTTTACATGTGTATTAATTTTTTTTTTGAGGATGCTAAGAGAGCTTTGCTTTCTTCTGTGTGTGTTGGCATGCTGGCTCAGGTTTTCTGTCACTTTTAAGTTATCGCCAGTATGAAAATTTGATGGGTAAAAAAGGTAAGCAGATACAGGAATAGCTTTGAGTCAGTACCCTTGATTCTTGCTCTGGACTGTGACTTATGCTGGGGGCTGGAAAGATTGTTTCAACCATTTTCTGTAAGGGTAAACCATCCACAAAGGGGTTTTGAACAAACAGCAAAGTTGATGTCCTTAACATTGATTTCTGAAAGAAATTGTGTTGTTTTCTCATGAAGGCATTGGAGCAGAAGGGACTGTTCTTGATTTCTTTGCAGATTTTCTGTGAAGTGTTTGGCAATTCACTTGGAACAAGGTCTTCAGCCAAAGATAGGTGCTGAAGAAACTTCCAATCAAAGTTTAAATCTTTGGAAAGTGTCCTCCAACTTATGTTTAAAGTTCTTGGAGGCCTACATTTTCATCAGAAAGTCTCCCTAGGCACCTAAATATCTGGTTTTATATGTATTCAGATCTGTCTGAGCTTAAAAGATCAGTCTTGCTCATACAAAACCACTCTTTTGTGTGGCCTCTCTGTAGAATATAATGCAGTTGGCGCTCCCAGAGCACACCAGCTGGACTGAGCTCTGCAGCTCTCTCCATAGTAGTTGGAAGGAAATCCAGTACTCTATAGATTAGAAGTCAGGGTTTGGGAGAGACAGGTTTGTTTTTTCATCCCCTCATACTGGGTATCTTTAGGTAAAAGTGGACTCTGCTAAGTTTCTAATAGTTAGGTGCCAAGATGCTCAGCGCTGCTTCACCTGACCTTTTTTTTGTGGATATAGGTTACTATATCCTTAGCTAAATTTTGAAATCGTTAACAGGGCTCTTTTTCAGTGTAAAAAAAGAGGACCTTAGGACACCGTAGGATGTTGAAGCTCATACCTATGAGGCCTCTTAATTTACATTTTGATTAGAATTCCTTTCAGTCCTTGTTGCTTTTTTATCACGTCTTACAATTTTGTGCATTACACAGTCAGTAGCAGCATTGGATCTGGTAGTTGGACCTCTTAGTTTGCAACACAATTGGTTTTGTTTGCTGTAAATGGCCTTAGGGTCAAGAGACATGATAAAAGCATACTGCATGCTTAGTGTGTTTTAGTTTGGTTATTTTGATTGTTGTTTTCTGCTGCCAAGACCATTGCTTATATTAATTTGTTCTTTGTGTGTTTCTGAAGAATCAACAGTTTAATTTCTTTAGATACTTTTAGACTCAGCTGTAATCCCAAAGCTCACATTCATCAGAACAAAGCTAGTTTGATTTACTAGTCACCTTTCTGGCCTTTAAACTGAAGGTGAAATAGATTCCAGTCACAAATAAGAACTTGGAGTAAGAGTGATGTCCATTTAGAAACATGTAACTTTGATATTTCCACTGATAAATGTTCAAGGAAAAGCCAGCTAATTTCTCTTGTATAAGGTCAGATAGTTAATTAGAAATACTATCTGACATTTATAGAGAAGAAACAGGATACTATGATTTGTGTGCATTACAGCCCTGCTGTAAGAACCTAAATAATTTACCACTGGAGCACTGATTCATCTTTAGAAAGAGGTTTATACCGTCCTTTTTGTTCAATTACCTTGAAAAGACTCTTCACATCATAGTAATCATGTCACCATTTCCATCAGCCCATTCATATAGGTATTTGGGTTAGTAGGTCACTGAAACAGATTGAGAGGTGGTAGCTGTAGGATCCTTTTTCAAATGCCATGACAACTAATACTAATTATAATATTAAAATTATTAATTATATGTACTCCCAGAGGCTAGGAATGTGCTTTCATTGAAAGGTAATGTGAAAGTTATTTGGCACATTGAAAATAAAATAAGGCTAATATTTCTTGGTAAGCAAGGATCATTTACAGTAAACACACTTACCGAGTTCGTATTTTTGTGTGGGAGGAGGTGTGGGAAAGGAGAGAATAAGGATTTGAGCGAGTTGCTACATGTCTTAAGGGGTCCTGAGAATCTCCCATCTAAAGAATATTGCATTGGTGCTGGGAAGTCTGAAAAGGTAGAATTTCCCCCTCTATTTGGGCAGTTCTCATGGTTCAGTTACCACTGAAAGTTTTTATGCGTCTCCCTACTAGAAGCAAGGGTTAGTAGCTTATTAAAGGAGCTACATGGCATATCTTTGATAGGATTTCATATTTTTCTTGTCAGTGGATAAGTTCGTGCATTTATGGGGCAGCCATTAGATGAGTCCTTCCTTTTAACTACTGTAAGAACTAGAATAAAAAGCCTGGGGAAGTACCTAACATTTTACTCGTCCTTCATCATTTGGATGAAAGGAAATGACATGCTTACTGGCTGGATTGATACCTACTAATTAAGCCCATTTTTTAGAGTTGACTAGGTAATGTGCAATTGTAAAAACAAACTGCTCAAAGAGGAAACTAAAGCCCTAATGTATGCATTACATGTTGTTTTGTCTATCAAAGTAGTCATCTACTGGTCCTCTACGTCTAACTGGTTGAGCAGGTCTTTGTTCTGCAGGAGTAGTTATGCTTTCAAAAGATAATTCATTAAAGCTGAAGTTCTTAAGAGATGTTTTGAAACAGGAACAGAGTACGTTAGCCCTTGAGTTATTTTATATAGGTTTCATATTTTACCTATTGCAGGAAACAATTTGTAAAGACAAGAACTCCAAAACTGAGTCATCTCTATTTTTTTATTTTTTTAAAGGTCAGGTTGTTTGTGTGAGCAAATATCAAAGGTGCCATATCAGCTCAGATCGAAGACCCAGCTGGCCTAATGTCTCATCTGCAGCAGTGGCTGGTCCTTAGGAAAGAGCTGAAAGAAACAGGATTTGAATGGATTTGCTTCATCCTAGTTTCTGGAAGTCAGCACTTGAAGAGCTTGATGATAGGGTTTGTTGTAAGACTTTGGAAATAAACTGTGTCAGCTTGAGTTAGTCTTGCGTTCTTCAGAGACATCTGAGTAGTTTTGTGATATGTGAGTTTGCTCTGTAGAAGCTGTGTTCACTTTTTCTCAGTGTGTCATATATATTTATGTATATACTAATTCTATTATATACTTTATTGGAATTTCTGCTATTTCGTATGGTCAGAAGTCAAATTTGTCTGAACTGTAGAAATCTTAATCCCTTCTGATTTGCACCCCAATAGAATTCACCAAAAAGCTAATATCAGCACTGGGAATGTGAGGTTGATTTAACCTTTAATGAAAGCTGATTTAAAGAGCAGTCTGCTGTAAAAAATTAATATTTAAGTTCCTTTAAAATTTTGGGGACTATCATCTGGTCCTGTCTCTACTGACACTTAAGGATGAGAGAGTTCCTTGTAAAGAGCAGCTTTGTTATAGGATGGTCCCTAAGTTTCTCTGTAGTGAATATGGGCGCACAGAATTCATTTAGCTTTTATGATATGCCCTTACCTTCTTTGACTACTTCTTTAGCGTCTCCTTCCTTTGGTCCCACTGACTCGCTGGCAGGCTTCCTTGTCCTGATGCTTTTAAAAGCTTATATAATTTTTATGTCTTTAGAGAAATGTTTTTTTGCAGTCCTTGTTGGCCTGCATTATGGTATGACCTGTGCTTTGCTGGGATTTCAGTGTTCTTCTGTTTTCCTGTTTTGGATACCATTTCCAGGTTTTGAAGAATATGTCATCGAATCTTAGAATAGTTTGGGTTGGTAGGGACCTTTAAAAGTCATCTAGTTCAAACCTCCTGCAATGAGCAGGGACATCTTCAACTAGATCAGGTTGCTCAGAGCCTCGTCTAACCTGACCTTGAATGTTTCCAGGGATGGGGCATCTGCCCCCTCTCTAGGCAACCTGTGCCAGTGTTTCACCACCTCATGGTAAAAAATTTCTTCCTTATACCTAGTCTGAATCTACCTTCTTTTAGTTTAAAACCGTCACCCCTTGTCCTATCACAACAGGCCCTACTAAGAATTCTGTCCCCATCCTTCTTATAAGCCCCCTTTAAGTACTGAAAGGCTGCAATAAGGTCTCCCCGGAGCCTGCTCTTCTCCAGGCTGAACAACCCCAACTCTCTCAGCCTTTCCTCATAGGAGAGGTGTTCCATCCCCCTGATCATTTTTGTGGCCCATTACTTGTGGTCCTGTTCTTTACCAAAAAAAATACGAGTGTTTGTGGAATGTTGAGTAAAATATTTCTTGCATGGATTAGTACTCCTCCTTTGTGTGCTTATCTAGAAAGTGGCTTTTATTTATTCTTTAGTTGTTTTTAAGGTTGTATTGCTTTTGAGGCAATGAGGAGAAAGGAGATGACTGTAAATACCCAGTAAGCAAAAGTGTTTGTCTGATCCCTGCAGTTCTTTTCTGTTTTCCATCAGTTTTTGTTATGTGATAATGTGTAAGATACTGTAAGAGCAAAATGACTGTGACTCAGGAAGTCTTGGGGTTTTTACCTTCACCGTGATACTTCTATCACAGTATTAAACAAGCACAGAAACTTTGGGATAATCCAAACTAAAGCATTTTGTATTTGTTGGGTAAAGGCTGTCTTCAGGAAAGACAAATGGGTTTAGTAGTCCAAAGTACTAATTAACGGGTACTGACTTTTGTTTTGGTTTGGTTTTTAATTCAGTTTGAGCACTGCTCTTTGTATGTAGTGCATGTGGCTTAAACGCTAGAGTGTTAGCATGGGGCTTGGGAGACTAGAGTTCATGTCTTGGCTCAGCTCGTGGGCTTCCTAGGGATGTGCCTTCGTGGTATTCTGGAAGCAGAATTTGCTCCAGAGTCTTGAGAGTGTTCAAAGCCTGCTGGAAACCATTTGAAAGTGGTTAGCGTGGTGCCAAGTTAGCTAGTTCTGCTAAGAAGTGGTTAGAGCTTCATGCTACCAGTTTAGACTTTGTACCCTGCTTGCTTTGTTCAGAAGGCTTGCAGTCATCTCGGAGCATGGGCAAAGTTCACTCATGTCTGCTTGGTAACTCATAGGTAGAAATGTCTTCTGTGACCTTCAGAAATACCATTTTTTCTTTTTTTACCCCCCATTCCTCCTGTAGCAAAGGGACTAATGCTTCCTTACTTTAGAGTTTTGCTTAAGGTGGTGCTCAAATAGTAGGACAATGAAGCTTGTAAATAGTTGGGGGTGGGAGTTGAGATGCATTGGGCAAAACTTTAGCCTGGCATATTTGCCTAAACCCTTTCTCAATTTCTGATACTGGTAAGTGTATTAGCTTGTTTTTGTTAAGCGAACAGCTGGTGAATCTGCTTAATTTTTACCAGATGGTCTTCTGAGTTATGTAAAAACAGAGAAGCATTCTTATCTCTTCATTTAGATGCTTGCAGTAGGTGACCTTTCAGTTTGTGTCTCAGTCGATATGCCTGGATGTTTTTTTTTAAGTGTTCGTCTGAAACAGAAAGAAGTAAAAGTTAATTTAATAACCATGGATGACTCATAATAAGAACAGCCTCATTACATCAGTAGGGTTGTTGCAAGGTTAGAAAGATAGGGGATGCCACAGAGGGGCACGTATGTAGCTGGTGTTGCAGTCTGTGGAGGTGGTCCTGAGACGGGACCTGAGGTGTCCTGAGGGGGGACTCTGGGATGAGAAGAGCCGAGGTACCAAAAATTCACAGTTGTGAGTGTCCGAATGTGCTGAATCTCTTGATAGCCCAGAGGCGAGTTACACATGGATCCTAAATCTGATATTATGGTACTAAAGCCTTTACTTGCTTGGGTGAGCATATTGGTTTAACTTTACCTGGTTTTGGGGAACAAGTGTTACGCTTTGTCTCAGTTGCTTTGAGGTAATCACCATTGCAACAGTGTATGTGTGAATTTTCAAGAAAATTTTCTCACTTACTAATATGTCATGGGTGAATTAGTGTCCTAAAGCTTTCTTCTTTCTCTTTCTTCTAGCAAATACAATCTGGAGCTGCACTTGGCTGCTTTATAGACTTTTAATTATTATCTTTGATTACTGATCCATTCTCCTCATAATGGATGGGAAAAGGAAGCAAGGTACTATGTTTCACTCTAGAAACAGGAAACTCGGGATTGGGTTGTTTAAAAATCCTACATCCAGAAACCTGATTTTTATTAGGAATGCTTAGAAAGGGAATTACAGATTCTTCTAGTAGAAGTAGTAGCCACATAGTGGGCTGCACTAGTATGCCAGGAGACTGAGGGAAGCCATTCTTCCCCTCTACTCGGTACTGGTGAAACCACTACTACTAGGAGTACTGTGTCCGGTATCAGTGCCTCCATTGACAAAGTGGAGCAAGTCCAGTGGAGGGCTGCCTAGGTGTGGAGGAGGCTGGAGCATGTTTTGTGAAAGGTGAGGTTAAGGGAGCTGGCTTTGTGCGGCCTGGAAGAGAAGGCTAACGGGGGATCTAGTTGTTTCTCAACTATACAGTCGGTGATAGCAGACAGTATAGAATCAAATTTCTCTTGGAGTTGTACAGTCCAAGGATGAGAGGCAGTGGATACAGGTTACAGCAAGGGAAATTATAATTAAATATAAGGAACAAAATTTTCCCAGTGAAGGTGGTGAAGCACTGGAACAAGCTGCCCAGAGAGGCTGTAGACTCTCTGTCTTTGGAGATATGCAAAACCTGACAGGAGGCTGAAGTGTGTCTGTGAACTGATCTGTCTGGTTGTAATCGAAGAGGTGAATAAAACAGCAAACTAGATTTTGGTTATATTGGAGGGGAAGTATGGAAGGAGATAAGCAATATCCTTTGCTATATCTCATATGCTATTAAGAACAGCTCTGAGTGTTTTTTTGTTTTTAAGCTGCTGACCTGGAGAATTCAGCCATCCTTCTGAGCAGGTTAGTGGCCTGTACTCAAAAAGAGTTTTCCATGCTCCTAGCCTCTCTTATCTTTTGAAGAGTTACTGAAGGGATAGTGAATTGATTTTAACAATATTTGTTCTTTGACAGCGTTTCTGATTTTTCTTTAAAACCTCATACATCTTTATGGAATAGAGTTACCTGTAGTTGCACTGGTATATCTAGTGATAAAAATTTATTCAGTGCTTTCAAAAGTAAGCATTTCCTGGGTGCTGTCTGTGCAGTTGCAGTGGATGGAGATGTATTTATGCTGGCTTCTTGGGGTTTCGTAGGAGATCCCTAAAGGTGAAAGCTTTTCTTCCTAGGTGGTCTCACCTGTTGAGTCTTGTGGTGCCTTAATGTAGTTGTTTCTTTGGGCACTGTAGTTTTGTATACAGTTGCAACAAAATGCTGATGGCAGAAAGCTCTTTTCCTCTTTTTTATCCAGCACAGGAGAATCTGTATCAGCTATTTCAGTGTCTGAGGACTGGGCATCAGATTGAATCACAGTAGCTTAGTCTTATTCTGAGACAGATGGATGTGATATTAGCGAGAGGGAAGAAGTCTGTAGTTGACAACTGGTGTGGCTCTACCCTGAAGATCAGTTGTCTGAGTTTGTTGCTGTTCTGGGTACTTGGAGCTATGGCTCCAGTTTTATCCTTTTGGTTATGTGGACTGAGCATGGTGGCTGTGTTTGCATCTGCTCTAAATTACTGCAGGAGACTACAGCTGAGGATGTTAACTGCAGAGTGCATGTGGAGATTAGTTAGGCACAAAGTGAGATTTTTTTTCTAGCTGAACTTTTACAGGAGAGAATGGTGCACAGTGTAATTCACAGCCATGTGTCTGCCTGATTTTAATGGGCCTGAACCTGTTGTGCAAAATGTTTTAGGCTAAAGCCTAGTTTGGATTAGCTTAGAGATGGTCCCTGTTTGGAGAAAATATAGCTACTGTTGGTAGTCAAAGGAAATACGCAATTGTTCAACAAAAAAGTTGAGAGAGGCAGACTTCTAAGTCCTCCATATCCAACTACTGGCTGTTAGGCTGAATGAGGTCTTCTGGATACTTTTGACTGCTGCATTTTGCCTTGGCGAGAAGGGGAATGGTGCCACAGGTGAGATAAATTCTGCCTTGCTGCCAAATACCATTTGCTCCCAGCTTCTGTGCAACAACTGCCACCCACTATCTGTCAGGGCAACAGTAGCCTGACTCTGTATTTGAGTCAGCAACAGCTGTTTGTTGGTTTCCCAGCTTTTGCAGAAGTAACAGCCCAGCTCTCTGTGTTAGGAGCAGCAGTTGTCCCTTCCAGCCTTGCTGTGTAACAACTGCCTGGATCTCTGCAGCAGGTGCAGGAGGAGCATTTTCAACGGCAGCTGCTGCCAGATGGGGAAGTCAGCTGCTTTCCTGTGATGTGGAGGTAGGCTAAAGCCTGTGCTGTTGAGGTGGGGGGGTCACAGAGGGTCTCAAAACCCAGATCCAGCTGTTACGGCTGCCGGGGTCAGACCACCCTGCAAGGGATTTAGAAGAGCAAGTCTGTCATCCTGCATTATGGCTTTCTGGAAGCACCTCCTAGGTTTGTCTTGAATGCCTTGAAGTCTGTCTGCCCTCCGACTTTTCTTCTACTGAATTGTTTCCTCAGTGACTACTTTGCTTCTTTTATGTAACAGTGATTACGGTTACTGTGCCAGTTAAATAGGACCCCTAATGGTTAGCTGAATCTTTCCAAGGGTAAGCTCTCCATCGCTAAGGTGATGGTTAATCTGTGAAGCTACCTGAAAAAAAATTGGAGAAGCATTCTGAAATTTTATTATATGCAAATCTAAATCTGCCTGGTGGAAACACTTACCTGGCCTGGAAGAGCAGGATGCGAAGAAAGTTGTTTTAACGTTCAATAACTTTATATTCAGAATCTGAGTTTATGCATTCAGTGCAAAACAATAGTTTTCTCATCTTCACATTCATTTTCCTCTTGTGTGGTCTGAAAAAAACCACAGAAGAGACTGCACAGTCTCTGGAGCTGGAGTTGCTGTGAAGGGCGAAAATGCTATCCTAGATTTAGAGGAAATGCAGGGAGGAGGAGGAGGAGGAACAACTTGTTCTACCTTTTCTTCCCCTTGTCCTTCAAAAAAAATTCTTTGGTTTCTTTTTGTTGTGTGAAGGTTTACAAATCAGTGAGCCTTAAAGGTTTTACTTTTACTGTGGTGGTTTGTTTGGTGACTTGGAGGATGTGCTGGTTGTTGATTGAATCAAGAGTTAGTAGTATTCTGGCAGGAATTTTCTTCTAAAATATTTGATGCCTTTTATTAAGTAGGTCTCATGAAAGTAAAGCTGAATAAAATCTGTGAATCAAAAAAAAAATTTCTCCTCAACTTGTATCACTTTACTTGCTTAGTAACAAAGATGTGTTTTTGCATCTTTGGAGCTCATCTACTTTGCTATATTTTGAAGGGTTTTTTTTTTTTTCTACTGGCCAAAACTAACATGATTCCCCCCCCCCCCCCCATTATTTTTTGATTGTTTCTTGCTTGGGTAGAATGAAAGACATAAAAATGAGCAAAAAAACTTCATGTAAACCCTGTGACTTTTAGTCTGCCTTCCCAAAAAAGTAAGACATACAGGCTTATGGTACCCAGGTGTCGCCACAAATAACTTTTGAACCCCTGGATTCACACCAGTTAAATTCTTCCAAATTTAATTAAAATACAGCCAGGTAACATGGAAAGAAATCTATCAAAAGAAGCCCTAAGAAATATTACAGCCATAGGAAAAACTTACATCAGCCCGTGCAATTAGGGATGAGACACAAACCCACGAGGAACCAGACTTTGTTAGTTTTGTGG
>NW_009195260.1:7967-8598 GCF_000690835.1 Fulmarus glacialis | reverse complement strand
CAGAAAACGAGCACAAGCAGTCCAGGTTGTTCTGGGACTAATCTGCTGCTCCAGAAGTCCTTGACGTCACTTGCCAGCTTGCCAGTGAGGGACGACTACCTGTCTTATGTGCTTACTTTGTTAGGGAAAATTCAAGAGGTGCAAACCAGATGATTTTCTTGAATTCATCTTGCATGGTATGCAGTTAAACAGAAACAAATTTTTTTTTTTTTTTGTGGTCTTGCTGATGTTTAGACCAGTGATGGATCGTGACTTGAGGCAGGGATTTGTATATGGCAGTGTGTGGTGTCTGAATCAATTCTCCTCCTTCATGTTGAAATATTATTCTAAAAAACATTAGTTTGCTGCAACTGTGACGTTAACGGGGTGTTTTATGGTTACATCGATAAGTAGCACTCATTCATTCATTGTTGTCATTCAGGAATGTTTGTTTTCTGTTCTATTGACAACTAGCAAAAATAGTCCATCTGGAAAGTGAAATCTTAGTTTTAGAACTCCTCAAAATTAAATGACTGTAAAAATGGTCCACGAGTTTTCAACAAAAC
Source organism: Fulmarus glacialis (assembly GCF_000690835.1). NCBI lineage: Eukaryota > Metazoa > Chordata > Aves > Procellariiformes > Procellariidae > Fulmarus > Fulmarus glacialis. The sequence goes on along the minus strand of NW_009195260.1, from coordinate 8,053 downwards.
GCTTTCTCTGGCTATTAAGAATTCAGATGTTTTTAAAATTTTTAGTTACTGTTTATACCTGTCTGTTCCTTTACCCCAATGACTCT
>NW_009195260.1:1969-7936 GCF_000690835.1 Fulmarus glacialis | reverse complement strand
GGAAAGAGCAGGGTTCTATTTTAGATTGTAAATTACCAACAAGATGATTTAGGAAGGATGCAGACATACAAGTGAATTAGTTGCTTAATTACTCTGCCTCTGCTGTGATGAGGTAACTGCTTTCACTGTGTGCTCTGGCAGAAGGGTAAGCTAATTTTGTTTATCTCAAAATAAAAGTATGCCAAAGTAAGCTGAATTGATTTGGGGTTAGTATGGGCTAAGAGTGTGCATATGGACAGTTGCAAGTCAGCTGAGCTGCAGGGTGATACAGAAGAGGGAGCAACTAAACCCAGTATTTGAGCCCTGAATTCTAGGTACCCTCTCCTCAACTTCATCTGCACAGCCCAGGGTTGAAAACAACACATTGTTGGTCAGGTTCTTATTGTAGGTTGGAACACAACTTAGTTCTTAGAAAGGTCATGCAGAGTTTGCAGGGCTGATAAATGAGAATAGTAACTCTCTACTTCTGTAATGACCAGATTTTTAAGTGTATTTCACTTAACTGTAAACAGAACCTCAGACTGTCACCTCTGCAAAACTTTTTCTCAAAGTAAGACTACTTTGCAGCAGAGCTGTCAACATCAATTTCAGTGGCAGGTTTATGGTAGTATGAACCCTCCTGTGATTTCAGAAATGACAAGCTCAAGCCCTGCACTCCTCAAGCCTACCTGGCATAAGTGTATATAACCTTCGCATTTGCTAGGGAATGTGTTAAAGTGTCGTCTCATTTTTAACTTCAGAAGCAATTGCAAGAAGTAATGGAAGAGAAGGCAAAATGATGCTTCTGAAGAGCAAAAGTGTATTTTTAAAAACTCTTTAGCACTCCAGATGCAAAGTGGGTGAAATTCAGTATTAACACAACATGCTGTGAGCAATTGAAGAAATTTTGTCTTGTTCCAGAGAGAATCAATCTGGCCATAAGAGCATTGTGGATCAATAGAAACTGCTGCCTCCCCTCTGCAAAAAACCTTTAAAATGTTGTCTTGTGATCCTTGCGGTCCTCCAGACTGGTCCATTTTGTGTAGATGTACTGCATGCTTCATAAACGTGGAATTCTTCAGTGTTGAATTTGGGAGGAGAGAATTGGTCTTGAATTTCTCTGTGATTTCTTTTTTAGTTTTTATTTATTCATTGTTGTAAATTGGGAGAAAAGTCAGAGCATGGAAAATAATATGACCTGATAGCTTTTTATGTCTTGGGAGGAAAAAAGTGTCTGTTTCTGTGCCTAGCCCCCTTTTTCTCTTATGACATAAAGGAAAAACAGGACTATATATCTTTGGAATCAGGAAAACTGATCTGTTTGCTGCTGCTATATAACTCTGTACTATTACTGTTAAAAGGTTGGGTTTTTTAATGTAGTTTTATATAAACTTTATCTAAACTTCTTTTTATATAACTGTCGTGGAGCAGAAGGAATATGATCATGTTTCAGATCTTGTAAAAGTCTGAACTCATCTTGTGTGCTTGAATACAGAGCATAGCTTTGATTAGGATGAAAGATAAATTCCAGATAGAAACTTAACTGTTTCCATTTTTCCCCTCTGGTGAAATATATCTGATATCCTTCAATGTGAATGATAGCAAATATGTGGCAGAATGAGTAGCAGTGCTCTGCCTGCTGAAGTTGAATAGTTGAAAAGGTATGGGTATCAAAAAAAGAAAGCAAGATGCTGCATCGAGGTTTTTGCTGAGTAGAGGTGCTTTCTCGTGTTTGGAATTAAGCTCAATTTACAATACCATTTTGTGGGATGTTATCACTAATTTAAAAATGCTATTGTATTAAATTTTTTGAACTAGGTAAAGCTAGAGTACAGGGCTAGAACAACATCCAAGCATTTTGTCTGAGAGGGAAATGTTTGTCTGAGATTGTAAATGTTTCATTGTATAGTCTTCGTTTTAAATAGTTTCACAAGGGGTGCTCATTTGTACATGCAGTAGTAAGATGGCACTTTGGCAATCAAAAATTCATACTTGCCACCTTATTTTCGTCTTACACTGCACTGTGTAACACCCACAGTGAGTAGGGGTATGAGATGATGGTGGAGGCAATAGGGTTTATATATGTGTTTCTCGCTTTAGACAAAATATTTCAGCCATCTCAAACATCACTTTAAGTATTTTTGTGCTCCCTTTTAAGGTAGTATGAGTATTTCATAATTTTGAACATAGAATTCTCAAAACACCTTTATGGGACAGCACTATTGTCCTAATTTTACAAATAACTACTTTGTCTTGCTTCCCTAGGTGGCTTGCTCAAGGTTACCCAAGAATCCTCTGGTGGAACAGGGAATTATATCCAAGTGTTTGATGTTTAAAACTTGAAACCTGATTTCTGGATTACCCTCTCCTAACAGAAATGAAAGACCTATACCTTTCCTGTCATTCTGCTGAAATTAATTACATTTTAAGTATTAATACTCTGATTTTGATCATGCTTTTAATTCTGTGTACTGCTTCTTTTTCTTTTTAGGCATGTACTGGTATTGAAAATATTGATGAAGCTATAACGTTGCTTGAACAAAATAACTGGGATTTAGTGGTAAGTATTCTAAGAAAATGACTTCATAGATCAACTTCATGTAACGGTGACATATCATCTTGCTGAGACAGATATTATCTTTATTTCAAATTTGTGTGTGTCTTTTATGGATGGGGCAAGCAAGTTATGTGCAGACTGTTTCTGGTCTGTTAAAGCCTCATTGCCAAGTTAACATGATATTGATTTGTATATGCCCTGGTATACTCTGATTGTCTTCATGCCTTTTTGATTTGTTTCTTTTCCTTTAAATCAGTGTTTTATATTGTGTTTAGTTTCCCTTTTGGTTAATTGTATGCATAATTTTGTAAGTAGTATAATTAAGGGTAGTATTTTTAGAAGACATCTTGTGTATACACACAAGATTTTTAAGGATTTAGGTGCCTGTAGAGAAATGAAAGGTAAAACAATCTCTTCAATCTTTCATATGCTTTTAGTTTAAAAATCAGATGGTTGCTCTTCTATTGTTAGTTGTTATGCAGAATTGAGTCAGAGATTAAGGCCATACCTTATTTAGATTTGGTGTTACCCAGACACAGTTAAACACAAAACAAAAAAACCCAACAAACAAACTCATCCTAAAAAAAACCCTATCGTCTATTTTGTAACAAGGTTCAACGTGCAGACAAATAGGAGGAAACCAATAAGACAAGCTAAACAGTCTTAGGTATTTTAAGACTCTGCATAGGATTATCAAGATAAATAAAGAAACTATTAATCCATTTTCTTAAGGTTTGAAAGTGTAAAATAGAACAAACTTAATTAAAAAGCAAGTGATCTTCCTTTAAACTGTAATACCTTTGATTTCCTCTTTTTTTTCTCTTTTCCAAATGAGTGATCTTTGGACCAGTCCAAATTATCAGAAAATTATTAAAAAAAAAAAAAAAAAATTAGATTTTCCAAAATTGACTATGGATACAGTTTCAACTGTTTGCCACATTGTGTTCCTAGCATATTGTTTAGAGTGTTCTCTATGTTTTAATAATTTCAAACTAAATATCTCACAGAGGTTAGGGTGGGTTTTTAAACTGTTTGTTAGAATGAATATTGTGTTTCTTTTAAGGCATAATGATTAAAATGACATAAAATATTGTAACCTATTGTAAACAAATGCTATGTACTCCAAACAGTTGAAACTAAATGGTTAAAATGAATGTTGGCCAAAGTATATGGAGTCTTTATTTTGCAACGTCATGCTATAAGCAAGAATGAGACACCAACAAGCAAAAGGGAGCGCATGTCCTCAGTGTCTTCAAACAGAAAAACCCAAATGTATGTTGACAGAGTGGTATAGTTAAAAACATCTTTTGTCGTAGTAGTTTGTTGTGACTTAGCATGGGCCATTTTGAAAATTAAAGTGTTTATGGGAAGGGAAGGAATAGCCTTATGCATTCTGTTCAGGTTGTAAAGTTCTCAGTACAATGCATTAAATCAGTTGGATGTGGTTTTGGGGGATTTGTAAATTGTGAAGTATATGCTTTACAATAAATGCTTACAGGTGGGGTTGAATGAGAGAATTGCGATGAAAAATGGTAAGAACAACTAAGGGGATTTGTTTTGATTTTTCTTTTCTTTTCTTTTGAGACTCCAGAACGAGCAAAAAGGAGAGGGAAGTATTTAAAGCTATGAGAATGGCTATGAGAATAGCTTTAAATACTTAATTTTACTAGTGATGATTAAATGATCTAGAACTAGGATATAGTGGGAAAAGAAGTAATGACCCAAAAATGCAAGCTTAAAAAAGGGCATATGGAAAGTAAGAAAGGAAAGAAAATTAGGGATGTAAGAGGTACTTCAGGAAAGTACATAGCTCTTGAAACTAAATAGAAGATGAATGAGGGGAGTGTCTATGAAAAGGAAATGGTAAGTTGTGGAAGAAAAAAAAATAAATTGGGGAGAGTAGAAGTAAAGAAGATGCCCTAAGAGTCTGTCATTAGTAGGACACTGGCTCCTTTTTATTAAAAGCAGCCTTCTTGTAAAAAAGGGAATGAAAACCAAATCATGCTAATCTAACAGGGAGTTAGAAGCAGAAGAGTGAAGAAAGAGGAGAGAAGACAAAAGAAATGTGAATGTAAGAAGAAAAGGAGTTGCTAGCTTGAGAGAAAATCAAACTTCTCTTTGTTAGGCAAGGGATTTTAGCATTTCAAAAGTCAAAACAGTACATGAAAAAAGGGTCACGACTTATGGGAGATGTAGCATTTTTTATTTTAAAATTAAAAGTGTATGGTCCATGTGTGGTGGGTTTTTTTGGGTTTTTTTTTATACCTTTGATTCAGTAGTCAAGTACAGATTCAGTGCCACGAAATTGGGAAGGAGGGAAGGCTTTGTTTGATTGAACCAAAAGGTCTTGGAGTTTTTTAGCCGAGATGAAAAATGTAAAAAATCCTTTTGCTTGGCACTAAATATTTCATTCAATGCAGAACAAAACTTTTTTGGGATTTGTAAAGAAAACAAAACTTGTAGGACTTAGTTCAAAAATCATGAAGACAGTAGTGAAGTAGTGATGATTTTGGTAAGGGTTCCTCTATCATCCTTTGACCACCAATCTGTTAAGTAAATGGGAAAAACATCATCGCTGTCTTCTCTAATTTCATTTAGTTTTGTCCATCTTATTCAGAGGCTTATTTCAAGTTTTTGATAAGCATGACCTGAATTCATAGATTGGGGATGAGCACTTTTTATGACAAATGTATCTTTGTTTAAAAAAAAAAAAAAAAATTAAACCCATTCTTTAAGTGATTTTACAGCTCTAACGTAAAGAAGTAGTAGTAAAATCTAGTCATACAGGGGTTCAGGCTTTTTTTTGGGGGGGTGTTTTTTTGGTTTTGTTTTTTAAAATGTGGATTCCATTACTGCCATGATTTTGGAAGTAAAATCAGAGCTCTGGATTTGATCAGGAAAGCTTCTGTGAAGCACCCGAGTAATATGAAGTAGAAAGCTAATCAAGTCCCATTAGGATGTGATCAGCCTAAGTTCAGGGGCACTTCTGCAGCTTTAGGGGAAAAAACAAAAACCTAGGTTAAGGAAGTTCTTGTCTCAGAACAGATTGCTTTCTTGCTCTTCATTCAGGCTGTCTGTATCTGAATTCGATTTTCCTGTTTGGGGAAAAAAGTCGTGCACTATCAGAGGCTACGGTAGGGACCCAGGTTGAAGATCCCCTTGAGTACCTGTTGCTTCTTGAACTCTATGAGACTCAACTCAAGGGCGTTGTTATTTCTCTGGGACTTCAGCCAAAACAACCAAGAGCAAGTAGTCCTGGTGAGTTGGAAAGCAGAAGGATCCCAGAACAGAAACAGCGAAGTACTTACTGACATAGGCTGACAGAGAAGTACATCAGAATGCCCAGAGACAGCAGAGGTTATATAGTTCACAAAACAAGTTTCTAATGTCATGCTACAAGTACTATGTTTTTGTGTAAGCTTTTTTGAGGA
>NW_009195260.1:0-1955 GCF_000690835.1 Fulmarus glacialis | reverse complement strand
GCTTATTTTCTCCATACTTTTTTTTTTCTTGCTAGTAAATATTAGTATCAAGGATTAAAATGTCACCAATGTCTTTCCTGTTACTTCTGTGAGTGTTACTGTGTTTTATATCTTTTGGACATTTGGTCTTACCTTTAAACAAAGCCAAACCTGAGTGAAGTGTAAAGGAACTCCTTTCTTGGTTTAGTTTTTCTAGGAGCCACTTATGGTTTTTATTAAGAATTCATCTGAATTATTTTTTTCTTTTCAGTTTAGAACTGAAACATCAGCTTTCTATTTTTGAACCTTAAAAGATTACCGACCCCCATTATAAGTCTTCATGTCTATTCCTCTATATGGGATACTTTAAGACAACATAAACTGCTATTGATTTATCTTCGATTTGGAACTAAATAAATCATATTTAAATATCTCAGAGTTGCATATGTTTTATAGTGTTCAAATCATGTTTGTAGCTGTTTGAAGTGATATAGGAAACTGTCTTTCATAAATGTTTGGTTGCTAGGCTTTGTTCAAGTGTTTAAAATCAAATTGATCATGAGAGTGCTGCAGAGGAATTCAAATGCAATAACAGCGTATAAATTGCTTGGTGGGATCATGAAGTCTAATCTTGCCAATAATTAGTTCCCCAGTGTTGCATATGACTTGGCCTTTGTGGTGGTCTGCTGCATATATAGCAGCTTAGATTTTTTTCTGTATTAGAACACTATAGCCTAATTACTTACTATAGGCTTATTATAGGCCAAGCAAAGAAATGTTACAGATGTTCTGTGAGATACAGAAGATCAAAATAGATAATAGAATGATCTCTTCAGGCCTTCATCTTTATGAAACTGTTCTGCAATAAATGGATCCAGCAACTCTCTTAAGCCTGCCAGGATTGCTGATATGTTATTTCCTGAGTGTCATTTCTTTAGATCTATTAATTTACAATCATTTTTAACATCTGAGGAAGTGAAACCTAGGAATTTCTGTCTGTTGTAAAATCTGATGGTTTCATAGCTTGCCCATTTAATTATGGCCTTCTGTTTTGGCATTTGAAGGTAAGAATGACAGTATAAATGTATCTTAAACTTTGTGTAAAGACAATAAAACGAAAGTATGAAAAATCGCAACTGTGTGTCTTTTGAAATGTTTCTGATGACGGTACAAATTTAAAGGAAATGACCCATTAATGTACTTCTTGACCTTATGCAATATGGGCCTTCGTATATATGAGGTTATTACATAGGTAATAGCTCTTTGTTCTTCTGATATCAAATGCTTGTATCTGGGCATAAAACTTGGTCTCCTATACCTTTCACAGATGAAAAACTCAAAATCCTTCCTATACAGTATGACTTTATATTCTGTACTGGTAATCAGAACAGGATTTTTGAATAAAAAGCAGGATTCACCATGCTTAATTTTCTACTTTTTCCAGTATGACCATTTCTGTTGTTACTCCTGTTCACTGGTTTATAAAATTATTTTTTTCATGTCTTTTCCATTAGACATTGTAATGTAGGTACTGCTTAACATCACTTTAAGAAGAAAATAAATTTCATCAAAATAAAGGGGGGGGGGTTATCCCATATTCGCTTCACTATAAATGTGTATAATGATTATTAAAAAAAACCCAAACAAATTTTTTATTTTAAAAATATATTCTTAAAATTACCTTTGTGCCTTCCTGCTATACTTGGTTTCATTATTCTGTATTCTGGTAGAGGCTCAAAGCACAGTGTAACTTCAGTAAAACCAGCAGTTTAGTGCACCTGGAAATGTGATGACTTGCAGTTCCTGTCGTACACAGCTTCCAAGAATCGGCTGACAAAAAGCCTTTCTATACCTTAGAAAGAGAAAATTGTATATTCTGAACATCTGTTTTTATAAAGCTTTGACTCTCAATTATAATTTTTTTCTTTTGAATGGATAACTTACACAGAAGATTGGGCAGGCTGGATCGATGGGCC
>NW_009195259.1:17843-19598 GCF_000690835.1 Fulmarus glacialis | reverse complement strand
AGGGATCCTGCCCGCTGGGTGTGGTCCCAGCGCACGGGCCGGCCTGGTCCCGGTGCCCCTGCCCTGGGGAAGGGGTTGGCCGGGGTTCAGGGTGTTTCGGGTGACGACCCCTCCTGTAACGTGTCCCCCAGCCACGGGGCACGGCGTGGTTTGCAGCACTGGCAAGCCACGGGCTCTCCGCTTGCCCGCAGGGAGATGCGCACCCCTCTGCCATCACCGGGACCCGCTGGGTCCCTGCACCGTGCCTCACGTCCCCGCTGGGAGACCTGGCGAGGCAGCAGTGCTGGCTGGGGCCGTCTGTCCTTCCAGAAGCTGTTTTGGGGACGTAGCGTAAGTGAGGCTTTAACGTGGCAGCTGAAGGCGAGCGCTCCCCTCCCCGGTCACCCAGCAAAGGGACACCGACAAGATACGGGAAAGAGCATGAAAAATGATATTTGCTACTTGCCAGAGACACTGTCTGTGGTCTCGTCTCTTATTGCAAGCGGCAGTGTGGAATAAATATATCGGTTGTACAGTCAGGGTCAGTAAACACCAAGGAACCGAGCCTCATTTTTTGGTCCTAATTGTGTTCAGCTACAAGAGCTTTGTCACAAGATGTAGATTTCAGCCACCGCAGGGATTTTGTTATTGTTTAGCAAAATGTTTTCTTTCCTTATCAACACTTTCACTGTTCTCTTTCTATAATGCCTGAACTTTCCTGTTTAACGTATTTACTATGCTTTTTAAAAAGCATTAAAAAATTGTTTTCTGCCAACAACATCTTTGCCCTTTGTGCTGCTCAGAGATCGACTCTCGCTGTCCCGCAGCCACCTCTTGGTTTCCTGCAGCAGACTGCTGATGCTGGTCACTGTTTGTATCCTCAAGAGCTAAATTTAAAAACTCCCTCTCCTGAATTTGGAGCAAGCAATTGGAAAGCTTTAATTTTATGGAATGTTTTCCATAAGCTCTTGAAGAAAGTGTGTTTGAGGTCTGAGCTGAATTGACAAAATTCTGCAGGGGCAAAACGTTCACGTGAGACGTGATTGCGGGCAGCAGCCCTCCCGGCCGTCGTGAACCACCAGGCATTGCCGGTGTTGTGAGCCCTTAACGCGTGCTCCCTAACGAAGGACTGGCGCTTCCATCTCGCTCTCCTCAAGCCCGGGTTGGGACTGCCTGTGGGCTGGTTTTCTCCGCAGACCCTCTCTGGGCTGGGGCAGCTTTTGGTTGGCTGCCGTTAAGTTTCCAAGGCGAGTTACTCTGCTGTAAGTGTCCACGTCAGAAATGTCTCTGAGCAGAGCTCAGCCGGTGCGGTTTTACTGATCCGAATGAGCCCTAGAGCTTTTGTTTGGTTATTCGTGCCCGTTCGTGTACTGTGAATGCTGAGATTCTCAGACCTTGCAGTGACCGCCAGCCCAGCGTACAGTGGGCTTTAATATCAGGGAAAGGGCTGTTGACTTGAGCGATCCTGCGAACACGAGGCTCCTGCTGCATCCTGAGCTCTGCAGACGTGGCTGGAGCCGACTGGCATGCTGCGGATTCTCATTTCACGCTGGTGGATGTTTTGAGGCGTGTATTTTGTGCTCTGGTTGTTTCAGGTCCCAGTATGGGAATGCAGGCGCTGGGGGACTCTGGCTGCAGGCGCCCAATGGCATCCTGGCTCGAGTGGCTCTTGTCCTCCTTTCCTTTTAATCTCATTCTAGCGTGACTGTGGAGCGAGAGCCGAGCAGCTCCGCTACTTTTATCCCGTAACGCAGCATGCTTTCTGCGTGGCCTCTC
>NW_009195259.1:8822-17800 GCF_000690835.1 Fulmarus glacialis | reverse complement strand
GGCACAGCCTCAAGCAGCTCGCGTCTGCGCCTCCCCCACCACGCTCCACTAACCCCCGTGCCCCGCTTAGGCAGCCGCAGCCAGCCAACTGGGTCTGCTTTCTTGCTGGCTTTGTTCCCATGGAATATTGTCTCCCCGCTGCATATCCCTCTGCCATGCAGAGCTGGCTCTGGTGTCCTTGCAGAAGAGTTGCTGGGTTTTAAAAATCCCATTGCTCATTCTCGACTGACAGCTGCCAGCAACCGTGTCGCCCTCAGCCCCCTCTGTCCATTCATCGCTGTGCCCCGTGCGGGCTCCGTGGAGCTCTGACAAATGCTGGCAGTGTTTTGGGCAGCTGCTGGAGCTGGAGCCAGGCTCGGGAAGGGGCCGGGGAGCCCCGAGCCCACCTGTTCCCGCACACAGGCACCCCTCTATCTCCAGCGCATTTTCGTCATGGTCTTAGGTCTCTGTGGTTAAATTACAGACTTAGCTGTTGCCTGCGTGCAGCTCAGGAGCTCTGGTTAATCTGATGGCCTCTTAATCTTTCTTTTTGTCCTTTCTGTTGCCGTTTGTCATCCCAGTGAGTTTCCTTTAGGAGTAAGTCATTCCCTGGGGAAGCCAGGCAGGGTGAAGCCAGTCCCGCTTCTTCGTTCCTGGCTGAGTGCGCAGCGATCCCGGTGCCAGCTTGCTGGAGGGCCCCGTCTGCGCCCGATCCCACCGTCCCTTCTGGATTTCAAGCTTCAAAGTGGCGATGCAGTCCTCCGGAGGCTGTTGTAGCACAGTGGGTACATTTGCCAGTTAGTGTGTCAAGTCAGGATATCTTAAGAGCCTTTGCTGACATCCTTCTCATGGCAGGGATCAGAGAGGGGAGTGAATTGTCCTCTCCTTGCACCCTAGCTTGGTTTGGGTCCTCCATGCCCCTCTCCAGCTGGAAGATCCCTTGGCCCTTGTGAAATCTTCACACTCTTCCCGGCTGTAGGTGGCTTGGATGTGTCTGGGGTCCCCGTGCTGCACAGCCGTCATGTCACCTTCAATACTGTGCTCCCTGCACTCAGGGCAAGGGCAGTGCCTTTCCCCCTCTAGTGCAGATGGGGACAAAGGGACAGAGTTTGGAATTGTGCATGAAACTGGTGGCAGAGCGAGGGTTTGGGAGGGCCCAGCCTTCCCAGGCCATGGGCTGAAGGTCCTTACAGGCACCATTTCCTGAGGATCGCTGGTGTTTGTGTCTCCTGCCTCAGTTTCCCCCCCTGACTCTTTAAAAAGGGAGATGGCGCTGACCTTCCAAAAAAGTGCTGTGAGCTGTGGGGCTGACCTGCCCGGGGGATTCAGCGGCAGAGGTGGGAGGATGCCGTCAAGGCTAAGCATCTTTAGTCCCTGGCTTGTATTCGATGTCTCGGAGGCCTGCTGCTCCAGGCTGCCGCTAATCTGTTTTGGGGCCTTAGAAAGCAACAAAGGCTTATCTGAGCCGCTTGCTGAAAATAGAAATGAGTGTCGGGAGGACGTCTCGGTGCGAGGCCCTGCCGACAGCCAGCTGGTGGAAACCTTCTCTGGGCTTTGCTGGGTGTGTGTAAAAGGCCGTCTTTGTTTCCTCCCAGCCCACACACTGACACTGCCTTCCTCCTCCTCTTGTTGCCAGATATTCGGGGAGGCTCTCGGTGTTTAATCCCCAGGAGAACCTTGGGGGATTGGAGCCTGTAAATCCCGGCTCTGCCTGCGCAGGCCACTGGGAGCTCCCGGCTGCCTCCGAGCCTCCCCGTCAGCCCTCTGTATTGACTGTGATTTCAGGCAGACGAGTGGGAGTCGGAGGAGCTGGAGGGCTGGACTGGCCCTTGCCGGGGGAGAGAAGGCACTGAGCCAAAGCTCATCGAATTCAAAGGCTTTCGGTGCCGACTGGAGAACTGCGTTGAACGGTGCTGCTCAGCCCGGGCTGGGTAATGGAAGGGGATCAATAGGCTGAAGCCAGCCACGGGGCATGTTGGCAGAGAGCTGCCTCTTGGGCCTCTCCTCCTGTCTGCTTGCCGTCCCCTGGAGCCAGCTGGGTTTCTGCAGGGCAAAAGGGAAGAGCATTTGGTTGCCCTCCCGCTCCCCCGTCGCTTCCTGCCCCGAGGCGAGCCTTTCTCCCCGAGGGGCGCAGGAGCCCAAGCAGCAAGTGCAAGAGTTAAGCAAGACGGGGAGTGTCTGCCGGGCTGCAGCTGGTTCAGCCGCCCCAGCAACTCGCATGACTGCTCCAGGCAGGGATCGGGCTTCCCTGCTCCACTAACCTCTGATCGTCCCTTGCTGCCGCTCCGTGCCTTCTGCCCGTGGGTCACCTCTGTGTCACCTTGTCCTTTTGTCTGGGACCAGAGGAGGCAGTGGGTGGAGGCCACACTGCAGCCGGCGGCTTGGCAGCTTCTCAGAGGGGATTAAGGTGAAATTTGTTTCTAGAAGTCTGGCCCTCTGGCTGGGGTGGTTTCTGGGTGATGGAGGAGGAAATGAGTACAACCATTTTCAGTCTCTTCTCCCATCAGGACAGTTTATCCCAAACTGGGAGACTGCTCCAAGCAGGGAGGTGCTGAGAGCTGAACACATCCTCCCTGCGACCGCGGCACGAAGCAGAGCCTTAGCCACCGCCTGGCACGGAGGGTGCTCAGTCCTTGGCATGGCACAGGGCTGGGCTGGACAGAAAGGCTTTATGTGTCCCGCTGTGACCACGTGCCTGCTGCCAGCACCCTCGGGGTGCGGGTCCCCGCTCTGATCCCTGTTTGTCTGCAGCTCTGCCAGAGCCTTGCAGCACCCACTGACAGGCATGCCCGGGGCAGTGCCAGGGCCCAGGGGCACCTCGCGCTGAGGAGGGTTGTGTTTGCATGCCGTGGGGAGCAGGGCGAGGAGCCTTCCTCCCTTCTCCTGGGTGAAAGATGCTCTCATCTAAAACGGCTCGGCTCACGGGACCCAGCTGAGCCGTGGGGATGGGATGCCAAGCTGAGGCAACTCCGGTACTTGCACCGCCTGGGTCTGCGGGCTGGGCTGTGGCTGTTGCTTTATGCAGCCTGGAGGGTGGATTTGGGCTGTGGCTCGGATGCGTGCTGCTGGGATCACAGGTTGCCTTGGCTCTTTACCAAGAATGCTCCAGAGGGGTTGGTTTGGGTGGCTTTTCTTTCTGCTCTGCTTTTAGCTGTCTAGCTGAGGGCCAGCTTCTCTCAGTGGTGCTCTTCAAGGTTGTATATCCCAAACTCGAGATTGAAGACGCACCTCGAAGCAGCGAGATACTGCTGGTTGCTCTCACTGGTGTCTCCGGACACCTTGGTGCAGGACAGTGCCTCTTTTCCCCTGGGGTCACTGGCCTGCACTGATGTGTTTTGCTCCTCTCTGTACCTGACCCAGCTCAGTGAGAGCAGGCAGCAGGCAGTACGCCAGGCTTTTAAGGTGTGCATGAGCTGAAACCATTTGGTGTGTTTAGGAGGCTCCATGAAGTTGCATGTTGCATCCAGAGACATCTTTGTGTGTAACGGGAAGCAGCGATCCTTGTCCCCAAACGAGACTCGGTGCTGTGCTGGAGATGGGTGTTTGGAGAGAGGCACACCTGAGCTTTTAGCTGCAACAGCAGCAGGCGAGGAGCCGGCAGCTTGGAGGCAGCCGCCCTCATTGTTTCGGAGCTCTGTGCTTTGGAGCTGGGCTTGATTGGTTATGCTGACCGGGCTCTGACGCTGCTCTCTGATCACTCGATCAGCCTTTCCGTCCCTAACTGCAGGATTATATCAGACGAGGAAGGCAGTCATGAGCGGTTGGACTCACGGTTCATCTCCCGTGGGCAGGAACAAACGCCAGAGCCAGGCAGTTTGGCCCTGGCAGGAGCAGGCATTGGCAAGATTCCTGCGGCCTCGCCTGAATGGGGCACGTGTTGCACTGTGCTGCCTGCTTCTCCAGAGACTGGCCAGGGGCTTGGAGGGGACAGGCAGTGGCTCTGCGTGGAGGAAGGAGCGGTGGTCGGTGGGGGTTTCATGGGATGCAGAGGTGAATGACAAGCTCTTCTCTTCCCTAGGTGTACAAGGGCTTGGACATCATCACGAACAAGGTTTCTCCCCAGGAGCAGCGTCTGTGCAGACACCACATGATCAGCTTCGTGGATCCTCTTGTCTCTAACTACACGGTGGTGGATTTCAGAGACAAAGCCGTGGCTCTGATATCCTTTCACGCTGCAGCCTGCCTGCCCAAGCAGATATGGACTTCCCCTGTCCACAGCCAGGCCCGCAAGAGAGATCAAGTGTTTGCATCAGCCCTGGGCTCTCCACATTGCAACTAACTCCGGTTTTCAGAGGATACTGCTGGCTTGCGGGGCTTGGAGCTTCTTTTACCGAGCTAATGCTCAGGGCAGCCCCTCCTCTGGGCTGGTTGGGGAAGATCTCTGCTGCACTGCAACAGTGCTGAGCTGGGTATTGCCCTCCCTGGCAGTCCCTGGGTGTCCGTGAGTTTTGGTGGTAGCTGGCACAGGTAGCAGAGGATAGTGAGAGAGGAGGGATACCTATAACCCTGACCTGCAGCCTCACTGGCTCCTTGGGGCTGGGAGAGTGGGGTCTGGGCCCCAGGCTGCTACTCCCCACAGCCCTCCCTCCCTGCCGTGCATCTCTGCTTATGCTCCCTGACTATGGCACATTGAAGATATTTTTGCCCGAGACAAGATCCCAATTGTTGTGGGAGGAACCAACTACTACATCGAGTCCCTGCTCTGGAAGGTCCTTATCAACACCAAGGTACCGGTTGAGGGGCTGCGTATCCCTCTGGGAAAGGGTGAGCCCCAAGTTGAGGGCAGGCTTCCTGCAACCAGGCATGGTGCTTGCCCTGCTAGAGTGGGGCAAGGAGAACCAAAAGCCCCTCGTTCACCTGGTGGGTCTGGAGGATCGTCTTGCTTCTGCTGGCCTTGCACATGGATGAGTGGCTTGACTCAGAGCTGCCTTGTGCCCCACAGGAGAAGGCCAGCACAGCCCCCGGGCTGGTCGCTGACAGGAAAGTGGAGCTGGAGCAGCTGGACGGCATTGAGCTCCATCGCCGCCTGAGCCAAGTGGACCCAGAGATGGCGGCCAAGCTGCACCCCCACGACAAGCGCAAAGTGGCCAGGTGAGCTTGGCGTGCCAGGGGCAGGGGTGCCAGGGCCCAGCACCCCTTCCCGAGGGAATCGTGTGCCTGGGAACACAGCAAGATGGGCTTTCCCAACCCAGGTTAGGGTGCTCTTAACCCCTTAGCAAGGTGCTTGAGGACCTTGGAGCACTGGTGTTGGGGAGCTCTCTGGGATCTGAGTCCTTGGGCCACGCAGCCCCCAGCTTGAACTGCCTTTGGCGTCCAGGACAGCGCATTGCTCCTGGCTTGTGTGCACCGGGGCTGCTCCCGCTGCTGTGCCCCAGCAGCAGGGTTTATCTGGAGCTATTTAAAGAGCAAGCTGCTGTGCTGGCTGAGTAACATACCTGAGCTCTGTGGGAACAGCACGGCAGCAAGACCAGGCTTGCTGCTTTGGCGGACCCATCCCAGCCGAGCCCTGGCCCGGGGGGAGCAGAACACCGCCCACCCCATTCGCACGGTGCAGGGGTGCAGAGGGTTGGGCACCCCGCGCAGCTTCCTCCACCTCCCTGGCTGGGCTGAGCTGAGCTGGTGGTAATGCTTCGCAGCACTGGCAACGCTGGTTGCTTCCTTCAGCCCTGCCTGGCTGGAAAGGGCAGGGCTGGAGCCAGAACCCCGTCCCCTGCAGGGCTTGTCCTGCTGCCAGGCAGGAGTGGGTGGCTGTGCTCTGGGCTCCTTGGGTGCCATCGCTGTGCTCTGCACTGCGCTGTACCCCCAGGACCTGGGTGTGCTCGGGATGCCGGGCACGGGAGGGGGTAGAAACCTGCCTTCCCCCCCACATGAGAGGGTTGGATCGCAGCAAGTGTCTGCGGTTCCCTTTGCTGGAGCCCCCAGGGCTTCTGGGGAAATGGAAAAGCTCATCCTCACCCACCCTCTGAGCTCTGTCTGTCTCTGCTTACAGGAGCCTCCAAGTGTTTGAAGAGACAGGGATCCCCCATAGTGAAATCTTGCACCAGCAGCAGGAGGAGGAAGGTGGGGGACCCTTAGGGGGGCCCCTGAAATACCCACATTCCTGCATCTTGTGGCTCCATGCAGACCAGGCAGGTGAGAGTGGGCTTTGCACAGCTCCTGGCTGGCTGAGCACAGTTAAGCGGGGTTAGGGCTGACTCCCTGCTCCTGCCCTAGCATCCTCCCTGAACAAGGCAGCAATTCTTTTGGCATCAGTGGGCGTGACGGAGGACTCGCTCTCCTCACCTGCTGGGCTCTGCCTTCCTCAGGTGGATCGGGAGGCCGAACCGAGTCCTAGCACATTGTCCAGTGGTGGGCCTCCTGAGGGCACGGCTCCAAGCGGCTGAGTGTGTCTTGCTCTCCTCCTCCCAGTTCTGGACCAGCGGCTGGAGAAGCGGGTGGATGACATGCTGGCTGCGGGACTGCTGGAGGAGCTGCGGGACTTCCACCGACGCTACAACCAAGAGAAGGTGGCTGAGAACCGGTGGGTGAGAAGCCAGCTCCCTTTCTGCTCCCGGTCCCACCTGCCAGACCCAGGCAGGGCCCGGACTGACTCTCCTGGCAGCAGCTCCAATATATCGCTGCTTCCAGCCCTCTCCTGGCAGCGCCTGCTCCTGCAGCCGGGCCAGCAGACGGGACGGGTGCCTGCCTCTGCGGGGGCACCATCAGCAGAGAGGTCTGAATCAGCCAGATCCTCCAGCACTTCCTGGTCTTCCCTGCCAGAACCCTTAGACCAGGGTTGGTCAAACAGCGGAGTCCCTGCGGGTCTCAGCATTGAATTAATTTTGCCTGGACCATACCTGCCAGGCGGTGACATTTCACCTCAGTAAAAATTACTTGGTGCTGCCTGAGTGTTCACACAGCAAGGCTGACATGGACTGTCACTGAAGGCATTGGTCTGCGTTCCTGTGTGTGCCTGGCTTGGCTTGTCCCCCGACACTGTGGGCTTGTGTCACCTGTGGGGGTCCTGCAGGGTGAGATGCAGAGATCTGAGCTATTATGGAGAGGGTTGAGGTCTCCCACTGTTCTGAAGGAGGCTGCTTTGACCCCTGTCTCTTGTCTTCTTCTCCAGGCAGGATTACCAGCACGGCATCTTCCAGTCCATCGGCTTCAAGGAGTTCCACGAGTACCTTGTCAGTGAGGGGAATTGCTCACCGGAGACCAGTGCTCTGCTGCTGCAAAAAGGTGAGAGAAGCACCCTGCATGTCCTACGTCCCTCAGCCCCACGCAGCTCCATGTGACACTGTGTAATGGTTTGAACCAAGCTTAAACCTTGGGGCAGGTCTTGTTGGGGTTGAGCTGCACCTTTTTCTCTGCATTTTCCACTTCTGCCAGCCCAGGGGCGCAGGGACTCCTTTTTCAGTGCTCGGAGAGCATCTCTGAGCACACCCAGGGCAATTCCTCCCTCCCTTCCCTCAGGCCTCCTTGCAAGATATACTGGGCACAGTGTGACTTGGGATCTGATCTGGTCCACCAGTGACCTGGGTGATGGGATCCCAGCTGGGATGTGAATGCTGTGGAGAACAGTGCTAGAAAGAAGGAAGAAGCAGATCAGCAGCAGGATGGTGAGAAGGGATCTGGGGATCGAGCAGATCACAGCACGAGTCAGTGATGCGCTTTTCGGTGGCATGTGTCATTCTGGAGTGTCTGGACTGATGCGCTGTTGTTAGAGGAGAGAGCTGCTCTGCTCCTCAGCACAGTGGAGGTCCCAGGCAGAGTCGGTCTGTGTTAAGGAGGGTTCAGTGCGAAGTGGAGATGGAGGCTGAGGAAACCACAGAAATGATAAAAGGCTTGAAAACAAGTCTGGTGCAGAAGGGTCTTGTTGTGTCTGCTCAGGAGACGATTACGGAGGGATATGATAAGTCTGGTACTAAATATTGAAAGGTTGTACAGTGTAAACCATCCCCTGGGCCCACTGTGGGTAGCACAAGGAGTCCTGGGCTCTGTTTGTTCAGAGAAGTATTGAATTAGGTGTTATGAGAGCAGTGCAGCCCCTGAACAGATTGTCCTACCTGCTAAAAGCTTCAGGGCTGAGGTTTTGGGCCCTTTCCACCCAGTGTTCATTCAAGGGCATTTGGGACACCTTGTCCAGTCCTTTTGCACTGCCGCTGCCCCTACACTCTGTCTGGCAAAGCTTGGCTGCTTTGCTGTGATGACCACTTCTCACTGCTGGCTCGGAGACCTCCAGATGGACAGTAGAAGTACTTCCCTTAAGCGAGCATGGTCCCATCTGGCACAAACTTTTGCCTTGTGTGATTTGCTCGCACCGGAGCTGACAGCCTCTTCTCGCTCTGCTCTGAGCTCAGCTTGCAGCATTGCGCTGACCTTTGTTTTTATTTTTTATTCCCTCTGTTTCAAAGGGATCCAGGCCCTGAAACAGGTGACCAAGAGATACGCCCGGAGGCAGAATAAGTGGGTCCGAAACCGCTTCCTGAGACGTAAGTCCTCTGTTCCTGCCCTGCCTCGCCATCCCTGTTCTCGCATCTCTTCTCATCCCTCCTTAGCACATCCCCTGCTCCCAGGTCAAGAGAGGAGAGTGGTGGCTCCTCTGCTTTGGGGCAGCGTGTGTTGGGGAGAACGTGAGTCCAGCAGAGGTCGGATGCTCCTGCCTGGATTCTTCTGGCTGGCCCAGGCTGCCCTGGCTCTGCAGGTGTCTGCTGCCAGCCACATCCCTCCAGAATCCACCCACCAGGCACTGCCCTGATTGCAACCTGAAAATGTGGGAAGAAGACCAGCCGCTCGGCCCTCCTGAAACAGCCCACCCAGCACTTCCATGTTTATCTTGCCCACAGCCCGCCTGCCCAGACACTGAGGAAGCCAGCTCCTTCTCACTGCTTCCCCTGTAGCCCTGGCTGCCTGTCAAGGGAAGATCTTCCCCTCCCAACAGAAGTGCCATCAGGACGGCTAATACCCCAACAGAACAAAGCGAGCAAAGGCTCGGCCCCGTGGCGGGCAGCAGTAGA
>NW_009195259.1:1123-8803 GCF_000690835.1 Fulmarus glacialis | reverse complement strand
TATCCTGCCGATGGCTCCTGAGGGGCTCAGGGAGGGGGTGCCCAGCACTGTACTTCTCCCCACGCACCCACACATGCTCCTTGTGTAGGGCGAAAAGCCCAGTTGACAGCTGCCCTCCAGATTAAGAGCAGGAGCCCATTGGCTGCTCTTAGCCTGGGCCGTGCTCACTGCGGTGGCAAGGAGCCAGCAGGACTTCCCCATCCCAGCCCCAGCCTTGGAGCAGGGCCAGCAGCAGCAGCTGGGAGCCGGGCACTTGTTGAAAGGTGCTTGGTAGGGGCAAAACAACAATAAAAAGAAAAAGGGCAGGGAGAAACTCAAGTCAAAAGATGGGCTTTGAACAGGGTGCAAGAGCTTTCCTGGAGCCGTGTGCTTGGTGGCTGTGGCTCACCTTTCTGGTGGCAGGTGTGCTTCAGATCAGCCCTGTCGGGAGCTTGTTTGTGGTTACAGCAATAAAAAGCAGCACCTGCTGGAGACTGGCACGCGGCAGCTTTTGATGGCTTTGTCCGAGCGGGGCCGTGTGCCCGCTGTCTGCGTGCAGGTGAGCGGCGGCAGGGCAGCGACGTCGCTGGAGGGAGTGGGTGCTCTCTGGTTGCAGCTGTCTCACCCTGGCTGGGCTGCAGCACGCACCCCATGCCCTCACACCAGGCTGGGGGAGGCCGAAGGGGTGGCTTTGAAACTGTGCCTTCTCAAGTCGAAGCATTAATAAAGCATCTCCCACTGTGGCTTGCTACTGTGAGCCGGGAGCGTTGGCCCCTGCAGCTGCAGAAGCAATTACAGCTCTGAGTGGGAACCTGCACCCGCAGATTCCTCATCCAGGCTCCACGCTGCATCTCCTTGTAAGCTTTGTGTGATGGCTTTGTGCCTGGATCTAGCCTTTGATCTTCTGCGGCCTCCTGTGGACCACAGCCGTGATGAAGTGTTTGCTGTTAAGATGGGCTGTTGGTGTGCTCGGATTTTGTAATGCTGTCCTGAAGGCAGACAACCATGAAGATGCTTGAGGTCTTAGGTGTTCTTGCTCTTGAGGGTGGTGCCCCCCAAGCTGAGGTCTCTGGTAATTTTGGCTCCGGAAAGGCTGGTGCCATTTGCTTCTGAATGCTAAAGGACAGCTAGATAGGAAAGAGCAGATCCCCCCCTGGTCGCAGCGTAGCCCTGTGGGTGCTGGGACGTGATGCTGGGGAGGTTCTGGTGATGACCTGTGTTTCTGTGTCTCCATAGGTCCCGGGCCCAATGTGCCCCCGGTGTATGGCTTGGAGGTGTCTGATCTCGTGCGGTGGGAGGAGGATGTGCTGAAACCTGCTCTGGAGATTGTGGAGAGCTTCATCCAGGTACCGGGTAACTGCAGTTAACACGTGAGCCGTGGCTAAGCAGCCAACTTCTTGGTAGTCTCCAGGCCCCGTAACTTGGCACTTAGTCTCTCCCATGAGCAGAGCTGTCTGTGTACATGTCCAGCCTTGGGCTTTCCTCTCAGTGGCGGAGGGTTGTTGTCTAAGCTGAAAATTTCTCCTAATGCTCAGTATTCCTCTTGTCTTGCAAGGTAAAACTGCAGTATCTGTCCTGCTAACCTTGGTGTCTGGGTATGGCGAGTTCAGAGCCCAAACTCTACCAAAGTGAACACAGCCAAGCAGATTTTCATAGTAGAAACCAGTTTGAGGCATTATTTAATCTACAGGGACGTGAGCCCCCAGCAGAGCCTGTGAAGATGGAGTACGATATAAATGAGAACAAACGGAGTCATCGCATGTGTGAGCTGTGCGACAGAGTCATCATCGGAGACAGGGAGTGGGCAGGTAGGATCTGGCAAGGGGGAGAGGAGAGGACTGGGGAGGGGGCACAGCGAGCACTGTTATGCGGAGGGATGGAGCGAGGCAGTTCTCCGGGGCAGAGCAGCTTCCTTGGCTGTCTCTGCTTGGCCGGATGACCCTCAGCACATGATCTTGGGCTTTCAAGGATTGTTTACAGCCCATATATGAAAGCAGCCATTTGCAAGCCCAGAGGGGGTGCAGGAGCTGTGCCACAGCAGCCATCTGTCGGGCTTCCCCCCCTTCCCCGGCACCCAGTAAACACTGCCGCTCTCTGCCGTCACGCCAGACGTGGGGATCTATACATAGCATCAAACCTCAGAGCTGTCTGTGTTTAGTCAGGGCTGCTGGTCCTTTTCAGCACTTTAGATACTTTGTCAAAAAGCACAGAACAAATTTGTTTCTTCCAAAATTTGGTTGCGTAAAATGAAAGTTTCTTAATGTTTTTAATAGTTCAGTTTTGCTCCAATATCTCCTATTTGTGTGGTTTTTTTAAAAAAAAAAGTATTCCTGGCTGTAATGGTAATAGAAAGGGATTTTCTATTTTCAATAGACTTACTTTAAAAGAGCTCAGTTGGAATCAGATTAACTCGGTGAATTTATCTGTGCTGTGAGGCTCATGCTGAGAATCAGAAACAAAAAGTAGTAGAGAAACTGGCTGCAGAAATGAAACTGGTGAATCTCCATGTGTTGCCCAAATGCATTATATGCAGACACAATGCAAAGATAAATTTCCCAGGTTGTTGGTTGTCAGATTTGAACGAGTCACTTATTCCTATTGCTCCAGGGACCTGCTGAAAGCAAAGATGGAAGCTGGCTCAGAATAGGAAGCTCATTGTAGTGAGATCAGTTTTTAAGTGTAATTGTTACTTTAGCCAGTCTCGGCTCTCTCAGCTTGGAGGTGCTTTGAAGGAGCTCAACCTACTCCAGAACTAGAGGACTCTGAAAGTTATCAGGGTCCGTGCCATCCTTCCAGGTCCAGCAAGTTTTATGACCGAGTGGGAACTCCTCAAGATCCCCCCAAACACTCCAGCTGCAACTACATGTCCTCTAGGGACGTCAACCCAAATTCTGATAGATGTGACAATACCTTTCTCAACCAAGACCAGCTGTTGTTTTCTGCATCCAGCTGAATTTGGCTCAAATCCCCAGATGGTGGGAGAAAAATGGTCCAAAACCTGGGCGTTACTTTTAACTGCAAAATGTAAAAGCTCAAAGGGAAGTGAAAACAGTAGTGGGAGCTGAGTCGATCTGCAATCTGGTCTGTTTTCTTAAGTCAAGTTACAGATAGTTCTGGGAACTGCTTCCCAGTACCCCACTGGCTCTGGAAGATTTTAAAATTTTATCTAATTTTACAATTTGTATGGACTTAAAAGAGCACACCTCCCCAGACAGCAGCAGAAATCAGTGCTTCTTCCAGCCACTCTACGCTTTGGTGTTGCTTGCGACAAATTGTAAGAGGTGAGACTTTATTTCAAGCTGAGGGTGACCCTACAGCACTGTGATAAAGCAGCAGCTTTGCATGTAATTTCGTCCTTTGGCAGAAAAGGATGACTGGAAAACACCTGAGGGCCTTGATTCAGTGAGCACATACCCTTGTTTAATTAAGGCCCTGCTTGAAAAGTTTGCTGCTTTAATTGCTGCTCTGATCTCTTGGAAATAGCAAAACCGCCCTGGTACATTGGTCTGGTTAGACAAAGTGCCTTCTACTTAGATAATACCACTGATACAGGAGGTTTTACTGTCCTTAACTATGTGATTTCAAACAGAAATGCACCTCCTGCTGCCCTACTGTGTCAGTACAAGTTGCATCCTTGGGATTATGCCTCTGTTCCCATCCAACTCCTGCTGATGTGCTCCCGTAGCTGGGGGCCTTGCCCTGGAGTTATGCAAAAGCATAATTATGCTCCAGGCTCCATCCCTATCCACTCTGTAGATGTACAGGATATCCCCGGTGCTGTGGTGCAGGCATCTAGGCTTACAAATGATCCTGGCAGCGTTCCATGGGGTGGCGGATAGTTGCACAACCTCGTCTGCATCCCGCAATGTGCCTCCTCTTCGGTAACACTTTTCCTTTCTCCCGTCCTCCTGGCTTTGTGTCTCGGTTGGGAGCGGACTTGCTGGGAGAGTTGAATCCTGACAATCTGGAGGCTTCTGCATATACAGAGCCAGGTTTTTTCCCTCTCCCAGTCCTTCCTCCGGTCAGGAGAAGGCTTGGAAGGGTTGTCCCCCTCTGAGCCCCGATAGTTTGGCCTAGAAGTGCCCTGAAAAACGGCCAGGGCAGGGCTTGGGAGTTCACTTTTCTGGGAGAATGAATTGTGCGGGAGGATGGGAAGGGAAGGGAGGGCACTCGGCACTGCACAAGGGGATCGGGTCAGATGTTTCCTTCTCCAAGTTCCCCAGAGTTAAATGCTCTGTTTGCCTCTTCCTCCAGCTCACACACGATCCAAATCCCACCTGCACCATCTGAAGAAGAGAAGGAAGCTGGAGGCCGCCAGCCGTGCTGCAGAGACTGAGGGGGACAGTGGGAGGGCAGAGACCTCGGGGGAGGACAGCAGCTTGCCTTCGCCGTAGGCCTGCAAACCAGCTGGCGAAGGGGAGCAGCCGCGCTTCCACCTGTGCGGCGAGGAAGCGACTTAGTCCTGGGTGGCCTTGAACCGAACGAGCTGAGTCATTTTTTTGGGGGATGAGGCAGGTGTGTAAGTGATGGCCAAAGGCCGTCGGCTGCATCAGATCCTCTTCATGTGGCCTCATCGCGCCGTGTTCCCATGCTTCCCCAGCCCTGCCTGGAAAGGGCTGGGCCCCGGGGCAAGGCTGCTAGGAGCATCCTCCCATGCCAAGCGTTAATTCCTGCCAGAGACGCAGCATTATCCTTGGAATGGTTGAGCCGATCCTGCCGGCATGCGAATGTGTCGTTCTCAGAGACAGAAATACTCTGCACTCCTCCAGCTTGGCCAGGAGTGCAGCTCCAGAGCTGAGTGAGCTCTTACTGCCTTTATTGTGGAGAGGGTATTTTTTTTTTCTTTTATATGGAAATAAAGTTGCAAGATTATTGTGGGTTCCCCTCCCTATTAACGAGCGCAGTTTTCTTGCTCTCTGTTCCCACCTGGCCCAGGGCAGGACGTCCAGGCCTCGTTCCTTCTTCCAGTCACCTTTTCTGCAGCTTCTGAGGGAGCTGAGCAGATGTTCTGAGCTTGGTGGAGGCAGGCTGATCCCTATGCACATAGCAGGTGCAGAAGGAGCTGGCACCTGTTAAACAGGAACTTGGAAATGATCTCATCAAGTTTGCAACAGATGAGCCTGTCCTAGTTAAAGCTGAATTCCTGGGGGTTTACACTGTGGTTTAGCAGTGGGAACCAGCCCCGCATTTGAATCTGAGTTGCTGAGCAGCAAATTCTTTGTGCCGCGTCCGCGAGGCGGTTGGTCTCCGCAGCGTCGTTCCTGGAGGATGCGAGCACCATCTGCACCACCGTGCTCGCCGGCGTGCCACTCTGGGTGAAACCGGGAGGGCCTTTTCCAGGGCATTTGGGATTCTCCTGGCAAATGCAATCAAGACAGTTCCTCTCAGGAGGGTTTTGGGGTGGTAGAGCACAATTTTTTCCTTCAGCTGCTTGCGATACACCATGTGGCAAGAGCCATCTCTCGGGGCTCAGCCTGCAAGGGGAAGGGCTGCGTGGGCAGATCTGCCCTCACAGGCTCTGGAGATGCCTGCTCTGGTGGGGATTAGATTAAACCTCCAGTTTGTGTTCCTCAGCATTGAATTATTTCTGTAATGCTCCGTGGGGTGGCTGCCTTGGGCCGTTTGATAGGGATGTGGGGTGGCTTGGGAGCTTAGACTGAAGGGAATACACAAGGAAGAGCTGGGAATTTGGGTTGGCTTTTCTCTGGCAGCATTGGGCAGAGCTGGGCATCAGCTTTGAAATGCTGGGCACCGCGTTTGTGTTGCTGGGTCTGTCTGCAGCGCCAGCTGAACCTCTTCTCGAGCCCAGACTTGTTTGCCATCCACGCTGACTCAAGCGTATGTGGATATGGGCTCAGCCCAGCGCTGGAGCACATGGCCAAGGGGTCATGGCCTGGAACCGTCCTAGCCTGGGTGGACGAGATGTAGGTGAGGCCGGGTGTAGAGCTCCATTCGCCGCTGATGTGCTGAGCATGGTCTTCTGATAGACAGCACGGCCATGTTGCGTCATCTCCCAAGGCCAGGCTGGGATCGTCGGGGCAGCTCTGTGAATGAGGGGTGGGATTATCTGCTCTGTCTCCTGAATGCAGTCAGATGACCATACTGTTAGAAATGGATTTAATATCTTTAAGCGGTTTAATATGAACTTTGTTATCCCCACAGAGAAATGTTATTCCTCTACCACAATAGCTGCTAGTCTGCCTGTGCTGTTCAAGAGCCTGCTCATACCAGGCAGTGCTGCAGCCACTGTCGGGCAGGGTCTCCCAGGCCTTCCCCCTGCTCCGTGCCGCCCGCTGCAGTGCCTTGTTTAGAGGGTAGCAGCTCCCAGGTGTCCCAGGAGAACAGGAGTCTGTCATACTTGCTTGTTCATGCTGTGGCTGGGAAATGGAGGGTGGAAGCACACCCTGATCCTGCCAGCAGCAAGAAGCAGGTGAGTTTGCTTTCTCGGAGAGGTAGGGGCTGTGGATGAGGACACAGGTTTTTATTTATGCAGCGCCAGGGCAGGCATCTCGGCGATGGAGGAGAAGCTGGTGTCTGTTGTACCTCTGTTGTTCAAAGGACTTAAGGCAGGGACTGGGATTGAGCTCCTCTCAAGGGTCGCACCAGTTCCTGGCACCGACACATGTCGTTCAGCTCCTGCTCTTCTTGCTCTGGGTCTTGCCTGCTCCCCGGCCTCCTGCAGAAGGGACAAACAATGCGAAATGGCTCCCCAGTCCCAGCCAGGACTCGTTGAGAAAGTTGTTGTGGTCTCAGGTTTCAGGCTGCTGTCAGTGCCGAGAGGTTTGGGGATGGGGAGTGGCACTTCACTCCATCTGCCCTCCGCTAATCCCCAGACAAACGTAGCTCTTCCATCTGTGCAGCCGGAGCCACCGAGCCCATCACACCAGCCACTTAATCTAAATGGCTTTGGCCAAAGATAAGGTCATTAATTACACTGGGATTAGAAAACAGTACAGGCCTGGCGTGGCTTGGCTCGCCATCAATTAAAGCCCTCGGCACCCTGGCCCAGCTGAGCGTCGCAGCTGGAGAGTTTGAGCTGGAAGAGACCCGTGCCCTCGCTGATGGGGCATCATCCCCGTGGCATTGCCTGTCCTTGGAGGAGTCCCCTCAGCTGGACACTGGCGTTTTGGCACGGCGCTGGGGTGGGCTCCTGTCCCCGGCCAGTGGCAGGGCTGGGTGCCAGGCGGAGTTGGTGATGCAGGTCCCAGGGGACACCTCCTGGGAGGAGCGCAGGGGTCATGGCAGCCAGCGCAGCCCGAATCCTCGCTTCTGGCAGCGAGAGGTACACGGGCAGCATCCCACCACCTGCATCCCCGTCACTTACTGCCTCCAGCCCTCACCAGCCCCTTCCACGGCACCGCATCGAGCTTCGCCCCGGCTCGCTGCCCGTGCAGGAAGGTTGGGCTGGCCAAGCCCCACCGCTCTCGCTTGTGTCTGCCATCCCCAGAGCTCAGAGCAGCCAAAGCCCCTTTGCTGATCTCAGATCCAACATCTGTCCGTGATGTTCGAGGACTTGTGCTTGCTTCTCTTTCCTCCGCTTTTTGGTTCCCTTTTCTTACCATGTTTTGGCTGTAAAATGCTCTGATCTGCTCATCCTGCAGGAAATTTCTCGTCTGTGCGGTGCTGCCCTTCGCTGGGGTGGGATCTGCCGCCTGCTCTGTCCCAGCAAGGTGCTGTCGGGGGGGCAGACGGGGCTGACAC
>NW_009195259.1:473-1077 GCF_000690835.1 Fulmarus glacialis | reverse complement strand
CCGCGGGGGGCCAGGGAGGGACGTTACGGGCGGCCGGGCTGCGGCTCTGCGCCAGGAGCCGGCTGGCACCGTGGCACAGCTGCCATCTTGCCCAGCACTGGTGACCCGCTGGTGTCTGTGCCCGTGTTTGCTAGTGGGTTTAAAGGGTCCGGCTGTCTCTTAACTCCCGTTGGAGGTCCCGGGTGGTGACACTGTCCCGGCTCTTCCCACACTGCGGGGGACAATCCTGCCCCAGTGCCTAGGACAGGCTGGGGACCATCTGGGGGGGTGGTGTCACGTGGGGATGGTGGCTCCTGCAGACACTTGGCAGCTGTAGCCACCGAACCAAGCTGTGTCCTGGCCTCATCTTCAGTTCCCAGGTGGGATCATTGTGCTGCGGAGCACCGAGGGGATTTAATGAAGCCCTGGATGATGGGCTTAGCGGGAGGGAGCCCTCGGGGTCTCTTTGGGATTGGCAGGGCTGTCTGGCATCACTGCCGTCGCAGGGCTGGTGGGTGAAGGTAACTAGCGGGGAAACTGAGGCACGGCTGGTGCATGGAGTTGCTCTGAGAGCTGCTGAGGTTGGGAGCAGGGCAGGGTGTTTTGGATCCCGTGGCCCATCCGG
>NW_009195259.1:0-315 GCF_000690835.1 Fulmarus glacialis | reverse complement strand
ACCGCGCGCAGCTAAGTGGCTGGGGCCTGCCAGGTCTTCCCCCTTCTTTGTCCCCTTCTTGTGCTGCCTGCGAGCCCCCGGGGCTGCCATGGCTGGGGGCTGCTGGTGGGTGCCCATGAAGGTTTGGGGACATGGGGGCTGAGCTGGGCTGCGGCGGCGCAGGGTGGGTGTCCCCATGTTGGCGCCCTGAGCAATTCATTGGGGGGGTCCAGAGCCCAGGGGGCTGCAGGGACCCTCCCCATGCGCCTTCCAGCACACCCCTAAGGCAGCGGTCATCACCCATTGCACAGGTGGGGAAACTGAGGCACGGGCATG
>NW_009195258.1:21110-23432 GCF_000690835.1 Fulmarus glacialis | reverse complement strand
ATCGATAGCCCAGCTCAAGTGCATCTACATCAGTGCACACAGGAGGAGAAATCCAGGTTACCTTTTCCTCACTGGGTAAATTCCACAGTGACATTTGCACATTTACATTGACTTTCTGAGGGCAGGATGAGGTCACCGGAAAGTTTGATCCTTCCAAAGAAAAAAAGCCAAAACAACAACAAGCAGGGAAGACAAATGTCCTTAGCCTGGATGAGACCCACAGCCTGGGCAGAGTCACGGCAATGCCCTCCAGGACACCTCAGAAGAAGGTGTCTGCTCAGCCCCATGGCATTTCCATCGATGGTCTTCGCTGGCAGAATATCACAGCCTTTCTCTGCCCTTGGGGACCCAAGCCCTCTGGGATGTTGAGTGGGCATTCCCGTTCAGTGCCAGCAACCCAAAAGCAGGGGGGGCTTCAGCTGCCTTGTCAAGATGTGGGGTCAAAGCTGCATCATGGGGCCAGACTCTGAAAATGGGTCTTTTTCCATTTTTTTTTTTTTTGCTTTTAACTGGGAATCATCCAAGAAAATATTCTTTAAAAAAATGGTTATTAGCTTATGTTTACTGTAAATGCGGGATCTGATAAACAGAGCATACGGACAAGCATTACAGTTATGTTATTAAGGAGATTCCAGAAGTGCCAACAGGTCCGTGACGGTACAGCTTTATTTGCCAAAAAGGGCCATTTTTTCAAGAACAACAGCTCTCGCTTTTTTATCATCTGGCCAGCTCCAGTTCCCAGTCAGGTTTTACCCGGGATGTTCCTTAGGTGATCTGTGAAATCAAGTTTTGAGCACAGCGAGGCAAGAAATAATGCTGCCAGACTCCGGCACAGAGCTGGAAAGTTGTATTTTCTCCTTCCAGGTTTGGAGGAATGCGTGATTAAAAACTTCCTCAGGACATTTCTCCTCCTTAAATCTCATAACCGCCTCCCTCCCATGGTAGCACGAACTAAAATTGGGTTTACGGGTTATTCCCAATGAGAGAAACAAGGATGCTGAGCCTGGCGGTTCATGAACACAGGGAAGCCAAACTGGCTCGCCTTTACCAGCGTTTCACTCCCAAGTCTGTCCTTTAGAAGGAAAGAGAAGCCATCTCTGAACATGGCTGGGCTTGGAAGAGACCCCCGAGCCACAGCAGAGGGGTGAAAGTGGCTGTGGTGGTGTGGAGAGGCTCCAGACAGGCGGAAAACCAAAGCAGAAGTTTCAAGCAACCTGCCAGTCACTGCCCTTTCCGGATGTTTTATCCCATCTGCAGTGGTGAGGAGGCACCAGGACCACCTCACTCTTCATCCTCACCAGGCTCTCAAGACACCAGGTCCATTCTGCCTCCCAAGGAAGACCAGCTCTACCCGAATCACTCCCGAGTGACATCCATCCGTCCATCCATCACAGCAGCCACCACCTCCGAGAGCTGACACTCAGCCCTTGCCGAGCTCTGCCCTCACCCCAGTTCCCCGGGGCCCCGTGGTTACAGCAGGAACCCAAGTGAAGGACTTTCTGCAGACACCAAGGAGGAGAAGGGAACCCTTCCAGAACAAATGCTGAGCTAATTTCCCATTTCCCAGCATTACTGTGTTAATAAAAGCTGTAAAGGGTTTCTTCGTCTGCCTGGACCAATTCAAAGCACCCTTCCTGGTAGGCATCTCCACTCCAGCATCTTACCTAGGAAGGGTGTCGTGTCTCATCAGTACAGCCAGCCTCCTCTCTGGCTGGGGACACCGGGACTTCACACAGTGGTGCAGCACCCCACCATCTCCATGTTGCACAACCTCCCTGTCCCATCCAACTGCTGTCTTTCCCCCAGTAGCCCTGCCTTGGAGACAGCAATATTTTTATGCCTGATGCAGAAAATCTGGGGTGAAATTTCCTTTTCCCCAGCTGTGGTGGGTAAAGTCTTCACGGCCACCTCTTACCATGGTTTCCTACCATGCCTGCAGCTCCGGGGGACCCCTACATGCTAACGTAAATATAATAATCCGTAAAGTAACTCCTGCGTCTTCACACTTGCTTTACCCAAGGTAGACGGAAGAAAAATTGCTTTCAGATAAGCAGCTGAATGGTTAACTAAGCCTAGATTATGAAGGCCTGGCTCTCTTTCTGCCTGAGTAGGTTAATTGTTAACACTCTAGTAACAAAGGCCTTTGGGAGACATACCTAGGCACCGTGCCATGCCAGAAGGAAATCAATCACTGGCCTCGGGCAGAGAGAGCTCCAGCAAACAGCCCGAAAGCAAGGCTGTGCCTTGGCACACGCACCGTCCCAGGTATGTGGTCCTGGCAGGACGGGCAGCAAAGGCATCTGAAGGTCAAAAATCCCCCCC
>NW_009195258.1:20752-21005 GCF_000690835.1 Fulmarus glacialis | reverse complement strand
TTTTTTTTTTGGGGGGGGGGGGTAGGACCTACACCTGCGCTGTGTTTAGGGCTCTGCAGTTTGTTGGCAGCGGTGCCAGGGAGCTGGTATGGCTGGAGGAAAAAAGTCATCACGTCCTGGGGTGGTGAAGCAGGTTAGAAACGGTGTAAAAGGGGTGAAAACAAATTTGCTGTGGGCCTTTCAGCTTCCTCCAGAAAGATATATGGAGAGGGAAGGGAAGGCCGGTAATGGGTTAGCAGCGAGGAGACAGCAG
>NW_009195258.1:15262-20736 GCF_000690835.1 Fulmarus glacialis | reverse complement strand
AAAACCACCTGTGTCTGGAGAAGCATTAACAAGCCCTGGAGAAAAGCCACCACTGAAACCCAAGACCTGCAATCAGGCTGAGCTAATATATCCTTGGAGGTGTTTGAGTCTGGGTCTCAGCAACGCTACCGGCACCTCAAGGGTTGTTGCTTGGGTTGGTGTGGACACCCTGTGTTCCCATGAGACAGCTCCAGCAGCGATGGTGAGATGGGAGCCCACCTCCTGTTCCCTGCCTGGGCTGGGGATGGCATGGGTACAGGGTAGGACTGCTGCAGTGCTGGAGAGGGTCAGATGGACCTGCTTCACTTCTTAACACTCCCTTTTTGCCCTGCAAAATGCGCTCCTTGCCTTAGTTGTACCACCGTGCGCCTCCGAGAAGGTTTTTGTCTTCCCACCAATTAGTTTCAGATGCAACCTGCAGTCACATCCCTCTTCTTCACCAGGCTGAGCCAACAGCCTTCAGCCTCTCCTTATACATCACGTCCTCCAAAAAGACCATTCAGCTACTGCTCTACCTCCTGTGTGTCATGGGCCATCACATGTCACCTCCTTATGGCCGTGCTGGACCCAAACCTGGCTGAGAACACCTACACAAGGGTCGGTTCAAGAGGCAGGGGCACCACCGCTCCCCTCCCACCTGGCTCCAGTGTGTCGGCAGCTCCTTTTCTTCTACACCCTTCTCAAGTTGCCTCGGTTTGAAGAGGGGAAAAGAATGAGCTTTTCCCATCTCTCACAGGCATTTTTTCCAGCCCTCAAGTAATTCTTGTGGCTCTTTCCTGCACCTCCTCCAACTCCTCTTCCCCCACTCCGACATCCTGGCTTGGTGGCTGCCAGGTTTTCCTCCAACACTGAAATACGGCACGAAAGCGCTTGAACCTGTCTGCGAAAACATGCAAATCTCGGGCTTTTCAACCACAAGCTTTTTCCACAACCGAAAGCCAGACAATGTCAGACGAACAACTCCTGCTGCTTCCCTGGGACACAGACTTCTCTCTTCCTATTTATCCCTGCCGAAGGAAATGGAGCTTTGCGATGAGGAGCTTTTTCCCCCGTTCAGGGCCAAAAAGCAAACTCAGGAAGGCAGGTTGGAGCGTCAAGGAGCGCCAAGTTCTTGTAGCCACCTTCAGATACCTCTTTGGCCGTGGAGTTACTGCGTGTCTGCACATCTTGCATCCCTCCGTGCAAAGGCTTTATGATTGCCTCTGGGCCACGAAAAGATGGACAAGCTCTCCAGCAGCACCCGAGCCCTCGGTGCAAGGGCAGACTCCAAACTCCAGCAGGACATCGCCCAGCATCTCCTAGGGCTCAGCTGAGCTACTCTTTGAGCCTCGGCCTCTTTTGAAGCATGAAGGCTGTAGGGCTGTTGGACCGAGTGGCTGCAAATCATTGCTCTAAGACACATCCAGCCTGGAGAAGTCCCATCGTTACGTTTTAAGGAAGTTTTGAATGAGGCTCCTGGCTGCGACGAGCAGGGCGATGGCATGTAGTGAATGCACCAGTCCTGCTCGGGGCATTAGATATTTGCTTTTGTTAATGCTAATGTTAATGTTAAGAAGGGCCGACTGAGCTGTTCTCCAGCGGGGTGCATCAGTGCCGCTCAGCTGTCCTGCGTCTCTGTCTAGGGCTTGCAGGGAGGTGTTGGTGAGGAGCTTAAGCTCTGGGACTGGCTTTGCACGCAAAAAATGGGTGGAAAGTTGTTTCCTCTCCTCAAGAGACTGTGGTCCGAGAGACCCCTGCAGTTTTTCCCTCGGAACCAGGCAAATCCCCTGGGGAACTGCAGGAATCGTGGCCCGTAACCAGCTTTGCATCGAGTCCCTGCTGTAGGAGAGATCCCATGCGGATATGCTGCTTGTCAGCTCACTCCATGGCCTGATCCAGCTCACAAATCTGGTGAAAGTCAACCCAAACCAGTCAACAGTTTGCTGCTGCGTTGGCAGCTTCCAGCCAGTTCACTGAGGACTCAGCCAGGACCAAAGGGCAGGAGCAAACCCCACCAGAGAGGGGTTTTGGAGACCTCAGCAAGGACCAGCTCCTGCCTGCAGCCCGGGGTGCTTTGCAAAGACCTGTGTAGCTCTGCCCCCCGAGGACTGGGTGTTTAGCTAGAAGCGAGGAAGGCATGAATTCAGAAAGCAAAGCAACACCAAAGCCAGCCTAGATGCCTTCTCCTGGGAACAACCTCCATGTGTCCTAAGGCTATTTCCTATCGCATTCTGTTGCAGGCATGCAACTGTGGAAATCTGTCCTGAAGCTTTATGCTACAATCCCGGCTTGGGAGTCCTGCCGAGGAACATCCAGTTTGGGAAGATGGGGACCATCCTGTCCCTCTATGACCCCCCTCTTTCCAACGACACCTCCTGTCCCAGCATCTGAGAGCACTGAGGGGTCTGTATAGCAGCATCCTCTGGATAACTGGGCCCAGTTAAAAGCTGTCAGCCCCCCCAGTACGTGGCTATTTCTGAGACATGAGGACCATGCTTTGCTTTTCTGTCCTGCAGATGTGGCAGCATTGGGTGGGGGTGGCAGGATTCGGGGCAGGAAGGTCCCCGTTTCAGGGGCTGCGCTTTCTTGGGCTGCTGTGGGAAATAAAAGCAAGCGGCTAGAAACATTTCCTTTTCCTTTCCGCCTGCTAATGAGATAATTACAGCCTTTTGTATTCTGGGAAACTACTTTCTCATTACGGGGGCCGCATCAGCTATTTACATAATAAGCCTGAAACAAAAGAGATGAGATGAAAAGACCCAGGCGGCTCTTTGGGAGAGCCTGCGCTGCGCCGCCGAGGGAGAGCCCGTGGGATGATGGCTTTCTCCATCCCCAAGGTCCCTCTGCTGAGGTCTGGAGCGGGTGGCAGCACTTGGTGCAGGATGTCCCCAGCATGGGATGCTCCTCGCTCTCGGCTGCGAAGGTCCCCGGGGTGCCCAGAACCAGCCCAACGCGCTCTCATAAACCATCAGCCGTGATTCCCATTGCCAAAGGATTTGGGAGGGGTGGCCGTGGATCGGGACCCCATATGTGGGCAGTGGGGAGAGCCATGTCAGCTCTGCCCTGATGTGGTCAGCATATGTGGGGCTCACAGTGACGCCTTGGGATGAGTCCCACCACCTGAGGATATGTTGGGTACTAAACTGGCCCATCCGCTGTCCCATCTCTCATGTCCCATTTTCCCCATCCCCCCAGCGGGCCAAGGGACATACTGGGTACCAACCTGTCCCATCCCAGGTCCCCGTCCCTCCAGCTGGCCAAGGGACACTTTGGATACCAGACTGTCCCATCCCATGTCCCACATCCCAGTTCCCTTTTCCCCCAGCTGGCCAAGGGACACATTGGGTACCAACCTGTCCCATCCTACATCCCAGTTCCTAGATCCCTGCCCCGACAGCGGGCTAGGGGACACCGGGTACCAAACTGTCCCGTCCCACATCCCACTGCCCTGTCTCCCAGCTGGCCAAGGGACACTCTGTGTACCAAATTGTCCCCGCCAGCCTGCCAACCCGCCACCTCCCTTCCTCAATAAAGGCCCCATTGTTCTCCCCCAACAAAGCCTGAATAGTGCAGCCTGCTCCACCTTCCTCCGGCTAATCCTCCCGGTTTGCTATCAGTTTTCCTTCTCCGTTGGTCCTTGTGTTTAAGGGACACGCTCCACCGCCACGCTGTCCCCATCCCCCAGGAAGTGGCAGGAGGGAGAATCACGGCAAAGCACGGCCGAAACCTCCGCCACGGAGCACATGGCCTTGGCTCTCTGCCCTCCTGCCTGTCCTCCTTCCCTCTCTGCTCCCCCGGAGGTGCTCCTGGAATGGACACCCCCCCCATGTATGTGCTACACCTGGGCTGCGTCTCTGTCACATGCAGTGACACAAGAGTCCCCGTCTGCGTTCACTGCGCTTTGCTGCAGCAGCCACGTTCCTCCCCAGGAGTGATGATGATGAGGATGATGAAGAGCACCAGAGACGTGCTGGGTCCACGCTTGTGGACCACGCCACTGCCCCAGAGCATCCCTCTGCAAGCACAAAGCACGGCGAGCTCAGCAGCTACCTGGAAACCCCTTATTGACAGCAAAAAATCAGTAAATCAATCTGGGCATTATTATTGCTCATCCAGAACGAGCTGCTCCGCCTGTCCCAAGCCCAATCCCACCACAGCTCATCTCAGGGTGTTCCCAATTTTAATCCACAGGATTTTCTGGATCCAGAAGAGTAGACAAAGGTGTGGAATAAAAGGCCAAGCACCTGGCAGGCTACACCGGTCTTGGAGCTACTCCAATAAGAAAAGAAATCAAAATTGCTCTGGAGGCTGTGGCAAGATTGGCAAAGTCCCAGAGAAACCTCAGCAGGTGACGTGGAGATGTAATGTGTTGCTCTGCGATTTGTATGGGGTCCCAGGGAGGTTTTCCAGTCTCCATCCTTGGAGGTTTTCAAGCCCTGAATGGACCAAGCGGGGTCTGGCCTCGTAGCTGAGCCTGTCTTGAGCGGCAAGGTGGCCTGGAGACCCCCGGGGTCCCTTCCACCGTGAATTATCCTGCCATGGAGGATGGAGGTTTTGGTAAGCCACCCCAGGACTGTCCACAGGCGTTGCCCTGGCTGGGACCGTGGGGCCGTATCGCTGGCACAGTCCTCATCCTCAGGGGCATTTTTCCCCCTTTCCTGGGCTGCTATCAGACCTCTGGTTTCCGATCCAGGCTGGCATCCTCCAGGATGCACCCGAGGGCAGATAGGAGGGATTTTCCATTACATGGCATGTCTGTCCCCATCGTCCCAAAGAATGGAGCGTGCCACCAGGACAGGATGGTTTCAAGCTCAGCCCAAACCACCAACCCAAATCCTATGTGTCCATCAGGAAGGTTTCGGGCACAGTCTCATCCCACCTACCCTTGTGGTTGCCCCTAGAAAAAGCTGAGCACCGGCTGTGGGCTGGTCATCGTCCCCAGTGCAGTCACGGTGACAACCGCTGCCCGGAAGATGCCAGCTTTGATGGCATAAGGAAAACTCCCTGAATTCACTCGGCATGGGGAAAGGACGGTTTGATGGAGCAGCCGCAGTGCTGGCTGTGGGGCTGGGGGTCTGGGATGCTCCATGCCGCAGGCTGGACCACTTGAAGTCATCCCAGCCCTCTGTGCCTCAGTTTCCCCTTATTAAGGGGCCACCTCCTCGGCAAGGTGGCTGGAGATGAGCTGCTGCTGGTTGAGCCTGTGGTGCTGCCTGACATGGGTTATTGCAGCGGGGGGTACGGGGGAGCTCCTGGCCCGTCGCAGTGCTGGCAGGGTGCCTGCTGTCCCCTGGCAGTCCCCCAGTGAGGAGCTACGTATCGTGCCTGGCACCCCAGCATCTGCCTGAGCATCCTCATCTGGCCCCATATCCCGTATCCTGGGGCATCCCAGTGCGATCCCCTGCTGTAGACATGCTCCTTTGCCCCGAACACCTCACGGTGGGAGCAAGAGGACCCCCCTTGTCACCAGACCCCTCCCATGCACGATTTAGACC
>NW_009195258.1:0-15240 GCF_000690835.1 Fulmarus glacialis | reverse complement strand
CTTGTCATCAGACCCCCCCCATGCACGATTTAGACCCCTGCCCCAGCCTGTGTGTTGCCAGGGGGAGGCCTGATCCTGCCCTTTGGGGTGAGCCATCACCCCCAGAGAGGTGCCAAGCAGCCATCCCCACAGCCCCTGCCCGGCCCCACCGTCCCCAGCCCTTGCCCTTCACCCACCGCCCACACCGCCGACCCGGCCACGATTTATCATTAACTCTCCCTGAGGAATTTCAAGGGCGCGGAGCCAGCCCGGGACGTGCTCGCTCCTCCCCGGACACCACGCTCAGAGCAAGCCCCCATGGTGGCTTGTCCCCATGGTTGCTTGTCCCCACTGCCGGGGTTAGCGCCAGTAACCAGAGTGGTGCCCCAAAACCCACTGGGGGTGCAAGGTCCTGGTGCTGGTGGGTGCCAGCTGGGTCCAGGGTGAGTTTATAGCCCGGTGGGAAATAGCAGCTCTCCTCACGCTGAGCAACCCACCTCCATGCACCCCACCTCTGCTACGACCCCCAGTGCAAACGCAGCCCGGTGGGTACGTCCCACCCTGAAAAAGCACCTGCAGCGGGTCCCACCAGCTGAACACCGCGCTAATCCACCGAAACCCCTTCGTTCCCCTGCCTGGCCCCTTTCTGAGCTCGAACAAAGACACCCAGCGAGGGGGGGGGAAGGAGGGGAAAGGAAAGATCCCCTCCAAAAGCCAGCACCCACCGAGATTTACCTGGGCAGCCCAGGGGGGCATCCACCAGCTCCCCGTCCTCGGCGGGTCTCGACGTTCATCGTCTCCCTGCTTGGTACCCCGGGAAAAACCCAAAAATAATACCTGCGGAGAGCAACCTGCTGCTGGGCTGGGGCCAAGGGCCGCACTGTGCTCGGCCTGATTGGCCACCGCCGGCCCGCGCCCGCGGGATCTTAACTCTTTCTTCCCATCGGGACAGAGATGAGCCCTGCGTCCTCAAATGGGGATTTCGGGGTCCGACGGCTCGGTTTGGCTCAAATGGGGATTTGGGGGTCTGACAGCTTGTTTTTGCACAAATAGGGATTTGGGGGTCTGATGGCTTATTTTTGCTTAAATGGGGATTTTGGGGTCTGACAGCTTGGTTTTGCTCAAATAAAGGATTTTGGAGTCTGATGACTTGTTTTTGCTCAAATAGGGATTTTGGGATCCGACAGCTGGGTTTTGCTCAAATAGGGATTTGGGGTCTGACTGCCTGGTTTTTTCAAACGGGAATTTGGGGTCTGATGGCTTGTTTTTGCACAAATAGGGATTTGGGGGTCCAACAGCTTGTTTTTGCGCAAATGGGGATTTGGGGGGTCTGACAGCTGGGTTTTTTTCAGATAGGGAATTTTGGTGTCTGATGGCTTGTTTTGGCTTAAATGGGGGTTTTGGGGTTTGAAAGCTTGATTTTGCTCAAATGGGAAATTTGGGGTCCGATGACTTCTTTTTGCTCAAACAGGGATTTGGGGGTTCAATGGCTTGTTTTTGCTCAAACAGGGATTTTGGGGTCTGATGGCTTTGTTTTGCTGAAATGCGGATTTGGGGGTCCGACAGCTGGGGGTTTTTTCAAATGGGAATTTTGGGGTCTGGTGGCTTGTTTTTGCTCAAATAGGGAGTTTGGGGTCTGACAGCTTGGCTTTTTTCAGATGAGGATTTTGGGATCCAACGGCTTGTTTTCACTCAAATAGTTATTTTGGGGTCTTCCCAGCACGGGACCCCTCTCCTCAACTTTCCCATCCCGATGGGGATGCTTCCCAGCTGCGTGGCTGAACCGAGAGCCCATTCACCATGGACAGAGGGGCAGAGAGCATGAGTCCAGCCTGGTAACTTTGAAACAGCCTCAGCTTTTCTTTTTGAGGTGGTTTGGGTTAATTGATACCGTAAATCTCACCAAAGCACACAAGAGAGGCAGTCTGACACCTGGAAAGGCCATGTTTTCCTTATGTGCCAATACTGACGCATCTCAGCCCCGAATTTCCTGATAAAGCCATGCACAGATGAAACAACAACAACAAAAAGTTACGGAGGGATTTGATCCTGCTGTAGCCCATCAACATGTTTCTGCACAGACAAAATGGAGAGGGGCAGTCATTTTCTCCCCTGATTATTGCAGACAAGGAGACGAGTGTTAAATGGTCCATCTGTCCATCTGTCCTCCCCTAACTTTGGCATTTTCTAGCTGGTTTCAGACCGCTTAGACGAATGGGATGATGCACATCACCCCAGAAGCTGGACGGGGATCCTGCCCTCCCTCCTTTGCCATCGTTATTTGCCATCCGAACCTCCCCCATCTTTCAGAGCAGAGCTTTGGTGATACAGGATGGTCCAGAGCTCCTTCTCCATCCCTGGCTGCCAGCGCTGTGGTGGGAGAGCAATCAGGCTTCCCATCAGGGGCCAGCCAGCCTCAACACTTATATTGGATTATTTGCAGTTGTGAAGGGAGCGCAATGAGGGAAATAAAGCTACACAAAGCTGCTGCTAATTTAGACTTATTTGCTCAAGTGAATTTTCTATTGGCAGGATGTCTGCGTGTCAAAGGAGTCACCGGTCGCAGCCTCGCGAACATGGCATCGTCAACGGTGGGCTAATAGCAGCAAGAGCAGTAAAATAGCAATAATGTGAACAATAATCAAATATGGGTTACGCATGCATTTAAATCACGGCAAAACGCACTGCTGGAGTGCATGGGGAAGGTGTAAATTATACCAAAATGGATTCCTGCAGAGACTCAAGCTCTTAATTTTGCCCTTTGACTTCAGAAGCAAAGACTTCCAGGAAACAAGCTGGTTTATACGTTGCTAGAAGAGATTCCCAGCAGCAGGATGCATGGCATGCACCATGGAAATAGCCACACATATAGCAAGCCTTTTCCATCCCAGGGACCGCTCTTGCAATCATCAGAGCTGACCCAGGAGCTTCATCGGGACGTGGGCCCTTCCCATGGGGATGAAGCTGCGGAAGCAAAGGAGCCCTTGGCTGCACGGCGTGGAGCTGCAGCATACCCAGGCTCAGCAGAACTTGCAGGAGACAGGCAGTTTCCTGACATTACAGCTGGTTAAGGCTGTGCTCGTTCTCTCTTTGGGAGTTGTGTTATGTCTTAGCGCTTCCCACAGATGAATAAATCATGATGGAAGAGGCTTTGGAGAATGCTGGGAACTCCAGGATAACCCGTGCTTCTGGCGCTCTCAGGCGAGTCATAAACTTTTGAACCCTGAACTCCCATTTCTAAGCCAGGTCTCTGGTTGCTGAGACATAAACCTCTCTACCCACCAAGCTCATCTCCACCAAAGCCCCTCCACCACCTCTGAGGGCCAACAGAGACCCCCCAGTTCGCAGCCAGCACCCCATTATGCAGGGGCTCCTGCGCAGCCAGCTGCATCCAGGCCATCATGTTTCCCTGTCCCCATGGGACAGAACAACCAAGACTTGGTCTCATCTTTTTGGGGGGTTTTATCCATCTCTGCGCTGCCCTTTTTGGGCAGCCGTGGTTGGACTGTGCACCCAGACCCAATCACCTGTGGTGCCTCCAGGTGGTGGTCCCCATTCCCCACCATGGCAGACTCTGGCTGGAGAACCACGGGTCTAATGATGGGTTCTTAATTGCCATTTAAATTAGACAACATCATCGTTATCAACACAACTTGCAAGAGATTTTCTTTCCAAGACACGATTGGCTGCATGGCTAGTCTCGCAGGGACCCTGGGTAGCTAATGAGGAGCGGGGTATCCATCAGAGCACCTCTGACAGAAGGTCTTCGATGCTCTTTTGGTGGGACAGGCAGCTCCTGTCTCAACCCCTGCCCGGACTGCTCTCTCCCACATAGCCCCCTGAGATGGGTCAAAAGTTGCCGTAATCCTCAGCTCGGTCGCTGTTAAGCTGCTCCTGTGCTGGGGCCAGCTAGGAGCAGAGGTGACGAAACTCCAGGAGATATTTTCTCCCCCCTCATCAGCCAGCCAGAATCAACAAGAGCCTCATGAAAGGGCTGTCTGGGTGAAGGGGACCTGGAAAGTTTGGCTGAGAGCATGAGGTCCAGCTCGCCCATTTGGGGGAAGTGTGGAGCTTCGAGCTGTGTGGAGTCACGGGTGGGAAGCAGAAACCAGTCGGGAGCTGGAGACTGAACTCAGACTCAAATACAGCGAGTGCTCTACAGAGCCCAGCAAACAAAGTGACCTCCAGACTGGTATTAAACGGTTAGGGGTTACCCACCTAAAAAGCCTTCTCTACCCAGCCATGGTGGATTGGCCTCCTTCTGCCTGGGGAAAGAGGCTTTGAACATCCACCCGGACCCAAAACTACGTCCCTCAAAGGCCTCTTGAAGCTGCTTACATCCTTGCCCATTTCTTCCTCAGCTCAACAGCGGGGAAGGCTGTTATTGCACATGGCTCATGTTGAGGGCATGCACAGCATCCGTCGCTCCCAGCTCCCAGTTTAATCCTTTTGGGTGAGAAATTATGGCCATGGTTTTCCCCGTTGAGCCGTGGTAGATGGCTCGGGATCAGCCTTCTACCCAGCAAAATGCAGCACGTCCCACTCCGGTTTCACCCGTGGGGCTGTGGCATCAATGCCAGTCTTTGTCCCCAAAAAGCCAAGAGAAACACAGAGGCCCCCCCATCTCGGGGAGGGCACCACCAGCTCCCCCATTTCATGCACATCCCTTCCCTCGGTGGGAGGAAGGTCTGCCCTGACTTTCCCGGCTCCAGCGGCTTACGACGGGGCAGCAGCCCCTCTCCAAACCTCCCTTTCCCCACCAGGCTGAAGCTGTTCATAACACCGTGATGCCCGTGCCAAGAAGGTGATGGATCTCCAGCACAAGTCCTGAGGCTGCGCAGTGTTTAGCAGCGTGGAGCAGGTTAAAGTTTGGGGGGTTTGCAGCTTCGGGTGGAGCCACAAGAAAATAAGCACCTGTAGCTTCCAAACAAAAAAAAAAAAAAAAGGAAAAAGGAAAAAAAGGAAAGAAGTGGATCCTCTTTCTCTACTCGGTGGGTCCCTTGGGCTGGGGGCTGTCAAATGGGACCCTGGGGACTCCTGTGGAGTTTTTCTCTTCTGCAGGAAAATCTTCCTGTTTGAGAATTATTTCTGTGGAAATGTTCTGGGGTTTGGGGGTTTTTTTGAGATGGGGTTTTTTTTTTCAGTGAAATTGTTTGTTTTCAATGCCCTCTCCTTCCCTTAAATAAAATAAAATTCAGTTTTCAGAAATAAAAATACTGGGGTTTTCTCTGGTTTTTCCCCAAAGCCTTCTTCCTCTTGAGGAAAGGGAAAATTAACCCTACCAAAACCCAAACTCTTTGTTCCCCAGATCCCTTTTTTTCTTTTTCCTTTTTCGTGCACAATTGGCATGCTCTGAGCATCTCCCCCGGCAGGGTGATTTCACTCCTCTTGGAACCATTTCATTTCAAGACCCCAAGGCTCTTTGAGGTCCCTGGACTGCAGCTGCAGAAGTGGTTAAGTGTTTTCTGCACTGATCAGAGAAAGAGCAAAATGTCAGCTGCAGCGAGGTCTGAAGGAACGTCACTGCCCCGGGATTTTCCCTGGGGAATGGCGGGCAGAAAACATCGGTATGCTTGGGCCCGCGGCGAGGCAGAGGTAGGGATGGAAATGGGAGCAGAGATGCCTGGCTCCCTGCATCGGGATTTCTTCCTTAAAAGCTCTGGGGAGCAACTCCTTAGTGCAGAAGATCCTGATGTGAGCAAGAGTCTTCCTCCTCTTTCCACCTAGACTTCTTCATTTACAGGGAAGATCATTTTCAAAGCCTTGAGAAGCAGAAAAAACTCCTAAATGAGGGTTCCCTGGCTATTGCACATACTTTCAGGTCATGAGTGAGGTGGAGGCATCTCCATCCTGGGATGTCATAGAATAGAATCATAGAGTCATAGAATCATTAAGGTTGGAAAAGACCTCTAAGATCATCAAGTCCAACCGTCAACACCACCATGCCCACTAAACCATGTCCCTAAGCGCCTCATCTACACGTCTTTTAAATACTTCCAGGGATGGTGACTCCACCACTTCCCTGGGCAGCCTGTTCCAAGGCCTGACCACTCCTTCAGTAAAGAAATTTTTCCTAATGTCCAGTCTAAACCTCCCCTGGCACAACTTGAGGCCATTTCCTCCCGGCCTATCGCTGGTTACTTGGGAGAAGAGACCGACCCCCACCTCGCTACAACCTCCTTTCAGGTAGCTGTAGAGCGCGATGAGGTCTCCCCTCAGCCTCCTCTTCTCCAGGCTAAACAGCCCCAGTTCCCTCAGCCGCTCCTCATCAGACTTGTGCTCCAGGCCCTTCACCAGCTTCGTTGCCCTTCTCTGGGCTGGGCAATGCCAAGGCCAACCTGGTCTAGTGATGATGATAGTCCCACACAGACTGTGGAGTTGGGCTGGAGACTTCTAGAGCTTTCCAACCAGCATCACAACAACTTCAGACCTCAGCTGTGAACTGATTGCACTTGTAATAAGTGCTTGCAATCCAGCAGGTTGCACACTGAAAGCAGATCTCATGTTGTACCTCCAAATCAGCCTTTGTTTGAAACTCTTCCCGAGTATCTGTTATTAGAGCAGAGATTTCCAGCCCGGTCTTCAGAGGAAGGACCTGAGTGGGCTTTCTGTGACGGTCAATGGGTGTCGAACATCCAAGGGCTTCCCTGTGTTTTCAGAGAGATGCTGCTTCATCTGGTGATTGTGGGTGTCTTGCAGGGATCATAGGGATCATAGCCAAATGGGCAGTGTGCTGCTGGTAGGGTGGTACGGCTATGCCGTGCCAGAAAATTCAGCCTTACTGGTAGGAAAGCTGACAGAATCACCACCAGTCTGCCCAACCTGAGCAAGCTCTGCGGCTGAGCTCCTAGGAAAAAAATGTCATGTGGACACCCGGTATTTATTTACACTAGAAGAAACTGTTGACTGCTTACGTGATGTAAAAGCCTTCGCTGAACCTGGAGGTTCACCTGCACCAGTATTTGCACAATGAGATCCCACCTTTGCCCTGGTCTGGAAGTTAAAATGCTGAGAGAGGTTGTTGCTGCTCGTTAAGTGGAATGGTTTGAGCCCGTGTGAGGCCCCTTCATGCCCGCACGGAGGTGTGGATGGGAGAGGACCTTCTCCAAGCTGCTGCAGGGGACTGGCGGGGGTTCCCGAGGCTGGGCTGGCACTGCAAAGCTGGGTTGATGCCATCTGCTATGACGGGGGACACTTTCTATCTCCAATCCACGACAACATCTGCCCGCTCAGCTTGAGGCAACACGAACAAGCCAAAAGACTCTGGTTTATGTCATCCAGAGAGATGGTTTCCTATTCCGGCAAAAACATCCCTGCTGGTATAAGCTGTCTCCTCCTGTATCGACACAGGGCGGACAAAGCCTCTGCAGCGCTGGCAAGCCCCAACCTGGTCCATCGCCCAGGTCTTCCCATAAATCAGGGGAGGCTCCTGCATCTCCAGCAGTGGGTGGTGAAAGCCCGGCGTGTGTGCTGGGATGCTCCGGCGTGGTGGCTTGGCCATGCTATGTAGGTCAGGTCTGAGCTGTACGGGGGGAACGTGTGATGCTTCGTAAAAGCTAGTCCTAACCGTATGGCACTCCTGTCCTGTGCCTGCTCGTCGTAACTGAAGGAATGCAGGTTAAATGACCACCTTCCTTCCTGCAGCTAACGAGAGGAACAAGTGGAGTGGGGTTTTGCTCACCAACCCTTCAAACCACACAGCTTCTGCGGGGGAGGAGGGAGCCTGTTTCTCTCACAGGAGCTCGAAATGCATTAATGCTGGCCAAGACCTTCATCTAAAACTTATGAGCTGAAAAAAAAAGGTATTTCTAGACCGGAGAAACTTGCTTAAACCTCCTTGGGTGGTTATCCAGAATGAAGGAAGCGAACGCCCCGTTCACAGTCCCAAAGCAGCAGGCCAGGTCTGGTAAAAATGAATGGGAGCACAATAAATTGCCACCAGGAGGGCTAAATTTCCACTGAAATCACCAGATCAGCACATATCCTGTTTGAAAGTGCCATTTCTGTCCACATCAGGATTCAGGGATTTGGCACAGCCCCCTTGGCTCGGGGTGGAAGGTTTTTTTCTGCATTAGAAGAGAGGAATGTTGCGGCTAGCTCCCCAGTTTTGTGTATGCATGATGCCCAGTCCACACGCTCTGTCCCTGTCCACCTGCTCCATCTCCATCCTGGGCAACCTCTCTGGGCAAGACGAGGTGGCTGAATGGCTTCAGCAAAAGCAGAAGTGAGAGGGTTTTCTAACCCTGGGAAGAAGGAGCTTCTGGAGGGGCGGTGGAGGACCAAGCAGGAAGCCTGGAGCACTTCTGTGGTGCCCACCAAGCCTCTCTGTGTAGGACCCAAGGTCTACGCTCCCTTTTCAGTCCATAGGGATCCAGCTGACACAGTCCACAGACCACAGGGAGGGATTTGGCTGATTGAAGGTGGGTGTGGGCTGAAATGCCATTTAAATCCATGACCAGCTCATGGCCCTGGGCTCCGTTGGGAGCTTACAGTTTGCAGTTCATAAATGCCACGAGTACAACAAACACATCCCCCAGCTATTGTCTCCCCCATGGCTTCCTTGTCCTCAGAGAAACGTGGGTATTCCCTGCCCTGAAGACAAATTCCTTTATAGTCGCTGGCGCTGGACCATGCCT
Organism: Fulmarus glacialis; assembly: GCF_000690835.1. Taxonomy (NCBI): domain Eukaryota; kingdom Metazoa; phylum Chordata; class Aves; order Procellariiformes; family Procellariidae; genus Fulmarus; species Fulmarus glacialis. The sequence continues at coordinate 6,625 of NW_009195258.1, read as the reverse complement.
GGAAACAAGTTTCCCCAGTGGGTGAACCAGTGGTTTTTTCTCCGCTTCCAGCTCTCTTGCTGCCTTTTCTTTAGACTGTACATGGCCAATTCCCCCTTCTTCAGCTCTCTAAACTCTGCCTGGGGCCTGCTTCCCGGCCACCAAAGGATTCAGGCTTGCTTCATCTCCGACTCATCCTCCTCAAGCCATGCACTGGCTCGGATGCTGTGCAGAGAAAACGAGGAGGAAGGGTCTTCATGACCCAGTTTTGGAACCTCAACTGGTGGCAAGGTGGCCCAGAGCTAGAAGTCACCTCTCCCTACCATGTATTAGTTCTAAAACACAGCAAGAAAGGACCCAGGTTTGACCAGGCAGGTGGGATGGAAGAGGGTGGGAGCAGAAGGGTGCACAGCCATGGTACGTGATGCCTCCAGGATGTTTATCAACCTTTTCTCCTGAATATTTGCAGTCAAGGTGGGGTTTACTGGTCGTGTGAGGGGACTGTGCCCCCTCTGACCAGCACTGGTGGTGGAGGAAGCCTAGGTCCTGGAGACACCCACGTCTCTGACCTCTGTTGCCTGTCCAGCCACAGAAGTAAGGCAGTGGGACAGAGAGAATTTGAAGCAATAAAACCCAAAAGCTCAGAAAGGATCCACAGGCAAAAATCACTCTGGTTTGGAAGCATTTTTGGCTGAAGACCTGCGATCACGCTGTGATTTTGCCCTGGCAGAAGTGACTTTGTGGGTCCTCTGGGAGATTTTTGTGCACCCTGCAGCAACCTTTGGAGCAACTGAAGCGTTTGTGTCCCACCAAGCCTTCATCCCTGCAATGACAAACTGGCTTTCTTCTGTGGTTTGATCATAGCCTTGGCATCCCCCAGCCTCTCCTCGGGGTTCCGGGGGCTGGTGCCGACCCGCCGACGGGGCAGCGAGCTCTCCGTGCAGGTGCTCCTCCGCGGTGTGCTGGATGGAGCAGATGGCTGCCCGGCATCCGCTGACGTGCAAGCCACAGTAGATGCCAGGGCTGGGGGGAGACCTGGCTCTGACGTGACCCCCTTCCAGCCCATCAGGTGGAAAGGTGGACGGGGGCCTTTTCCCAGCCCCGCCGAAGCCAACGCAGCAGATGCAAAGCCATTAACTCATTTTGCTCCTTCATTGACGAGGTGGACGGGGAAACCCAGGAACGGGCTTTCTACAAAACTGCCCTTCTGCTTCCTGTCCAGTTGGCCTACTGACCTCACCCCATCGCCTTCTGAATAAGCCATGGGGAGTTTAGGGTGAAAAACAAAAGAAGGAGTTGAGGGGAAAGTAGGGGATGGGCCAGAGAGGGAAAATTTCCATAACTGCATAATAACAGGCGATTATATAAGGGCATCTTGCGTCATCTGCGGCTGGCATCTCCGGAGAAGTAATTACATCTGCACCACACATCTAAAGAAAATATTATCACGTTAGCTTCCAAATCCTATAATTAGCTCTTGCAAGATATGTGCCAGGGGCTTTATCATTTTGTATACATTGGCTATAGAGCTAGACACAGATATATGGATTTTTTTTTCATTTGCTAGCTAGGAAAATATTTGGAGTTTAGTGTGGCAGCTGACTCGAGTCCCCGTGGAAAGGGTGGCTTTGAGGTTTTGAAGTGGTGTGTAAAGAGTGAAATACTTTCGCGGTCTCCCTCGGTGCCTGCCGGGCTGGCGGGGATCTGGCGGGAGGGCAGGAACGGCGAAGCCAGGGCTTGGCTTTCCCTCCTCCTTCAAACGCTCTTTGATTTCCACCCCGGTGCTGTGAACCTTGGGAAGCCATTTTTCACTTGCTAAATAAATGACCTGATTTGCAGGGAGGTGTTGCTGTCACGGGTTTCTGGGCTGTCTGCTCAGCTGTATTAAACAAACCCTTTTGCTCACCCAGCTTTGGGCTTCAGAACCAGCTTTGGGCTTTGAAAACTTCCCCCTTCCCTCCAGATCCTCCGCAAAAGAAAAATAATGCTTTGAAATGGATGCAGAGGTTGCAAACGACTTGGTTTAATGGTGGCCTTTTCATGTGCTCTGGCTTGCTCGTGGAAATGGAGATGGCCATGGGAGAAGGCTCCGCTCTCCGAGGGCAGCTGCCCTTTCACAGGGTCTGGCAGCAAGCTTTGGGACAGGGATAAAGGACGAATGAGGCACAGTTTTAGTTTCTTCCTCATTTTCCATTTTTTCAATGGCCTGAGAGCACTGGAAAGTGCCAGCGGGTCTGCTGCAAATGCAATGATGAGGAGATATATCCAGATCTCCCCCAAAGAAGCTCCTCCAGCAACATGGTGTGTATCTCTAACCCGACATTGTCTTTCAGGGCTTTGATGGACCAGCATGGCTCGGCCAAGCATGGACACCATTTCCTTACCTCCCCCTCACCCCGTCCCATGCACCGCTAATGCCACGTGTATCAGGTGTCTGTTCTGCCTGGGGACATCTCATCTGGAAGGCTTCCTAACCTCGGAAAAGCGATGCCTTGGACACCCCATCGAGCCAGCGCATTGCTAGAAAGCGGGGCTGTGCGTGGTCAGGAGCGTGGGAGCGAGCACCAACATCCCAAGGACTTGATGAGAAAATGTTTCTGGTTGTGTTGTGGCTGTGAGAGTGCGTGTGTGCAGCTTGGATTAACTGTCCTTGGATGGAAAAATGTCCTCTCTATCCTGGACTCGTAGGGAGGGGTGACAAATCCTGCCTGTTTCTCTGTTTTGCATTTTTTCACTTAATGAAACCCTGCGAGCTGTCCTGTGGTGGCTAAATAAACAACCCAGTGGACGTGAGGGGAGACCTGCCCACATTTTGCTCCTCTTACAATCACTCTCAGGGGCTGCAGGACCTCTGGTGTCAGTGATCAGAAACGGTCTTTCCAGGAAAGGAAAACCCATAGGGACCCAAGTCAGACAGCACCAAAAAAATCCATGATGTCCCTAGCTCTGCTGACCTGTCTCCATCCCAAACCTTCTTGCAATGCCCTGTCCCTGCTTCTGCAGGTCTTGTGCTTTTCCCATAGCACCCCGTGACTGATGCAAAACCTTTCTCCACTGCCCCTATCATCCAGAAGATGACCATCACCTGTCAAAATCTGATGGGCAATGGCCCTGTCCTTACTGGAAAATTTTCCTCCCTCCCATTACAGGCTTTCGTGCCTTTTATTGCTGTTGCATTCACCTGAGCTTTGTAAACCAGCTTATGGACTGGTGGTGTTTGGGGTACCCAGTGACGTGGCGTTGTATTGTGGCTTGTGCCTGCACCTCCAGGGAGAAAAACCTACTCGCGTTGCTCTCCTGCCCTAGCCCTGCTTACGTCTGGTTTTCACTTTGCTTGCTGCCAAAGCAGCCTTTGGTGACAACTGTGAAAAAAGGCTTCAAATTGGTTTTATGAGGGCAAGGGTGAATTAAGTGTGTAGATAACCCGCTAAGCAAACAGGCCTTGAGACGCTCTGCCTCGGGACTGCCAACACCGCTTCTGCTACCGAAAGTGGCATCGGGCTCCCAGGGCGCTGCTTCCACCCCAGTGCTCCTGGGGGACCATTAAAAAACCCCTTTTCTTCAGAAATTATTTTCCCCCCAGCACCAGCGTCACGGAGAGAAGGTGGGGAATGATACCCCAGTCGCAAAGCAATGGGCACGTCTTTCCGAGTGGAAAGGAGAGAAAGGTGGAGAAGGATGGCGTGGGAGTGGGGAGAAAGGGAAAGCAATTTTGTAAGTGATTTGCAGAGAAGAAAACAACCTCCTGGATGTTTTCAAAGGGATGCAGCAATTCTCAGTTCAGCCTCTAGAGAGGCCGAGGAAGTATGGACAGGGACTTGGACCCAGCTCATCTGGTCTAAGCTGACCATACCCATTTGGTCCCTTGCTCACCATCAACCAGGAAAGGAGAGCAGATCTACCAGGTCAGGTTAACACCTACCAAGCCCAGATCCTGTCTCCCAGCAGTGGCCAAAAGCCTAAGGCAAAGCAGAAAGAGCAGGGAAAGCACATCTAGTATTTCTGCTCCAGCCTCCACTGTTTTCATATCTCCCATTAGCCACCATTTTTCGAGGCTGAAGAATCCCAGCCTGCTCCTCTTGCAGAAGCCATGCCAGACCCTGCCGCATTCCTCCTAACCCGTTCCCATCCCATTCCCATCACAGCTGACGTCCTCCCCATCCTGTCCTCCCCCGTGCACATTCCTGCACCCCTCCTGGTGAAACAGTCTCCTGTCCCACACACAAAGCTGATTTTCTTCCTTAACAACTTCTTGAACCTCAGGCTCCTTTTGGTTGCTGATAACCAGTTAGTGCCACATCAGTGGCAACCAGCATGAGGACCCAGGAGGAGATGGTCACCACATTCATTTTGGGCTTGTGCTGAAGTAGGAAGGTCTCAGCCAGCCACTGCAAAGCTCCTCATGGCCAGGTTCAAGTCCCAAACGCCTCTGCTTCTGCTCCTGCCTCCACACCAGGCAGCAAGACACTTTCTTCAAACTCAGTGATGCCCTTGACACCCATACATGTCTTTTGGAAGGAGCTTGAACACTGGATTTTCATTTATAGCATGGCTCCCCTCCCTCATCTCTAGCCCAAACCCAATGAGCATCTCCTCCAGAGCTGCAAATCCACCCAAGGCAGATGCTCAGGTCAAGCTTACCTGCTCTCCCCGTCCTATCCGCATCTCTCGGAGCAGCGAGGTGTGTAATGTTCACGTCCCATGCACAGAACCCCCCCCCCTCCCCTGGTCCCCAAGCTTCAGACACATTTTAGGAAAGACCTTTAACCTCTGTCTAGCTGATGTTTCCACCATGTGTGAAGCCAGGCGTGCTCTGGGCACTGACACACTTCAGCAGCACGGGGAGCGTGTTTAGGGAGCCAGGCAGAGCTCGCAGGCAAGAGGAGCTTGGGGCTGTTTTGCACCGGGATGGTTGGGGCAAGTGCATCCTAAAGCAGACCCCAGCCTCTCTCAAGGTCACACCAATGACAAGACTACCTGAAGGTGAACGTGAAGAGCAAATGACCTCTAGATGATGATTTGAGATCCCTTATTCTTCCATTATGAGAATTATTCCCCCTGAAAGTGATGATTTTATAGACCCTTATATATAGACCACCTTCTCAGTCATTTCTTTGCCAGGCTGGAGATTTCTAGCCTAGATAGTTGATCTTCATAAAACCCCACTCCCTACCCATTCCCTTTCTCTGTATCCTTTCCAATCCTATTGTATCTTTTGTGGAATGTTGTGACCAGAAGTCTTGAAAGAGTAAAGCAAGGCCAGGGAGAAGCTCCTAGATACTGGTTTTAAGCAGACTTGTGGTACGTGTTAGGTGGGGATGAAAATCACCCCATAGCAGTGCTGGCTCTGGAGCTGGCAAAGGATGAGGTTGGACACTGCACTCCTGGCTGCTCGCTGCTCCACGAAGTCACAGCAAGACACCTCTCCTGCCACACACGGGGACATCCAGCTCTGCACAAAAGCCATCCATCCCTCTGGCCTCTTCATCCTCACTTAGAGAGATCCTGACCGTAACCCTGCGTTGCATTTCTTCCTGGGCTGTATTTGGTGCATTTAGGGTTTTTTTCTGTCCTGGTCCAGCCTTACAGATGACAAATGACTTGAGCAAGAGCTTGCTTGACTTGTGGTTGTGGGGTTGGGAGGGAGATGTGGAGAACTGGATGAGGTGACCTTCGGTTCCTGGCCCGTCTCCACGTAGCTGAGAACTCGTCCTCTCCTCCCCTTTCCTCACTGAGTATGGACCACATGCCAGCCCTTCAGAGCATCCCTTTTCCCTAGTTCCAGCAGGTTTGCATACATTGCTCAGCTCAGCACGGCCACCTTGCACTGAGCAAATATCCAATATACCCTGGATCAGGCCAAGGATCCACCTGGGATCTGTCCAGCCCCCATTGAATGAGGAGAAGACCTTGGTGACCAAGCCTCACACCTCCACCCCAGCTCCCACCGCCGTACTTTATGCTGTCTGTCCAACCTGAATCAGCCCAGAATCGATGTCCTAAAGCCAGGCAAAGGCTCCTGGTGCTTTGTGCTGGCACGGGGCAAAGACCTGCAAAGGGAGAAGGTCGAACCACCACCTGGTCTCACCATTCCTGTATTTTTTTCTCAGCCCTGCCTTGAGCTCAGGGCAGCAGGATGCCTCAGACATGCATGTAAAATGGGAAGCACTTGTGAAACAAGCTCCAGAGGAGCTTGGCACGTCTTACAAGCTTGCACTTCATATATTTGGGGCAGAATTCATCTCGGCACAGCATCCTTATTAATTTGTCTGGGCTGCGAGCAATCCCACGCCATTTGTCTCACCTGTGCTGCTGACAGGGACTGCCGTGGGATCTGCCTGTACAAATACCAGAAGTATTTTCAGCATTTTCCCTCTGTAGGTTTTTAAATGAATCCATGCTGGCAAATTGCTCAGACGTCCCCCGGAGGCTTTACAAGAGTGTCGGTGGCTTTGGGGCAGTGCTTCAGACAGATCGCAGTTGGGAGCAGGACCACAGCCACGGCTAAATGACACACAGATGTCGATCTCTGTCTCCTTTTCAGTGTGGAAAGGAGCAACACTTAGCCAAAAACCATCAGGAGGCAAGTAAAGGAAGAAATTAGGAAGAAAAGGAAGAAACCCCTTCCTCATAGAATCATAGAATC
>NW_009195257.1:0-31507 GCF_000690835.1 Fulmarus glacialis | reverse complement strand
ATTCTATGATTCTATGATTCTATGTGTTGAAGGAGAAAGCAGAACTGTCCAATATGAATTTTAAATACTGGAGTCTGATAAACACTTAGATAGTGCTCTCTTGTGTGTGCAAATCTGTTCTTCCGACTTTAAGAAAACTCTACACTTTGAAATATTAGAAAGCCTACATGTGAAGGCTTACCAATACAAGCAGTAGCACCTGTTATAAGAAACTTCAACATGATCAAAATAGAAATTTGCTTTAAAGAAGTGTCCACTTAAAGCTCTAGAAACACAAAAATATTTTAAAATCCTTAACAGAATTACTCTTATTTTTTCCTCACCTGACCTCATTTAGCACAGCAGAAGCCTGCTTTCCCTTGTCTATTAAGACTTCAATAAAATCATTCATTTACAGTTAACTGCAACAGTATTCACATTTAGACCTGACTATTAATTGACTGATAATGAGATGATAAAGCTGCTTTTCTCTGCAGGTGTACTAATCAATTTCAATGAAACTGAAGTAGTATTTTTTTCTTACTGCATCTAAAATTAAAAACTGATTTATATTTTCTAATGAAGTGCTTTTCATTGATCTCTTGAAAAAGTATGGTTTCATTTGCACCTTTTTAAATTATAATAGTTTCTGTTTGTATAAGAATGATTTTCCAATATTACTTTGGCTCCAATTGATGATTAGCTTTAATATGGCTTTGCAGAATTAAAAAACCCCCTAAAGAATTTCTACCTTCTAATAAACTTTAAAATTTCCAGTCAAAAGAATGAACCTTTTTAAAGACACAAAAAAGTATTAGAATAATTTTTAAGCAAGTATTTCTCTTGGACTTCTCCATTTGTACAAACTGTTTACTATTATTGTTAGTCAATGTAGCTCTAAGGTTAATATATTAAAGACTTTTGCCAGCCATCAGTAACAAAATCCAGCTTGCAGCAATTCAAAGTACCATTATCTATTGAAATCTTCTAGCAGATGTTTGAACTAATAGAGCAATTACACTTCACTTCAAAATTATTGTCTTTCAAGTGGTAATAATTAAGGAACAATAAAAAGAATGCTGTATTCTGAACATGTGTTCAAATACCAGACTCAGTGTAGGGACCAGGAAAATTGGGTTCAAATTGTTTGCTTCAGTACCAAGAGACCACAAGAAGAAGAATTAAAATATGCGATGTGGAGTAAAATACATATAAATACAGGTATAAATATTGCTATAGACTTGGAGAAACTGAGAACAGAAGCTTGGCCCCAACTCCCATAAGCTCTGGAGATCTGGCATCTTACATCAGCACATGTGCTTAACCAATAACTAAATTGGCACCCATGATACATGCAAGAAACATTGGTACTTTATGAAAAAAAATTAAAATCAATGTTTAATTTTCTAGTTTCTGTAGAACATAGTGTTGTGGATTATAAAGAGTCATCTGAAATAGGCAGAAGAGCAGCTATATTTTCTTAGCTAAATAAAAAGCCAAAACCGAGGACATCCATCTTCAACATTCTCAGTGACTAATCACCACGTAACTAACTATTATTGAAACTGGAACTGACCATAAACTCCACTGCAACCCTACAGAATTTTTCAGAGCAGTAAAGACTGTACTTAAAGAATCACCCAGTATCCTTACGTTTTAGACACCAGAACAGTCCTAGATATAAACTATGGATCTGCAAAGTGACTGTCATCCCAAAAGGAAAATCTCTTGTCAAAACACATAGTTAACACATGACCAGCTTGAGTAAAAACATTAAAAATAAACAAGCAAACAATGCTCAGTTACAACATTTATTTTACCAAAGGATTTAAGCCTATCCAAATGGGATCTGATACCAGCACTGCAGACAGCAACCATCCCAGTACAAGCCAAAATGAAAAACATACAAGCGAAGAGACTGCATTGTTCTTATATACAGCCAGTAAGACGGAGTCTGACATATAAGGAGGGATAGTCAACATGAGCTCTGGAAAGTTTAAATAAAATGGACCAGGGCTAGGAAGCTGACTCCAGGTCAGATCAGGAGCCAGGAGTAGATAGCTACAGAGACAAAAATGATGCCAGGACTCAGGACTTAAGATCCTAAAGTACAGCCTTAGTGAAGAGCAAATGCACAACTGAGACATAGTATTCCAAGTCTTATATAGGCTTCTCTTGAAGGATTTATTTAGAATAATAATTTCCCATCATGACAGGGCCTAGGAATTTAACCAGATAAACAGCAAGTGTTTGTAGTATTTATATAAGACATTTTTGATAGATAATCTAGAAAAAATTCATCAGAAAGCAGCAATTTTGGCTTGACAGAAGCTACGGAAGTTAAATGGATCAAAGAATCCAGGATGTAACAAAGTAGCATTTACTATGACAGCCTTTAAGTAAACTCTTTCACATACTTTGTAGATGACTGAAACCAATATTCTTTTTAATTTGGGATCATTTCTACTTACTGCAGAACTGCATGACAAATACAGGAAATAGCTTTCAGTCAGAAAGTCTGCTTCAAGAATTCATTACTTTTGGAGTTTTCTAGAGCTGCATGCATAGACTCATGAATAAAACATAATTAATTTTCCTCTAAGTATTTCATTTGAAGAATTTAGCCCCTTAACGGTATCATCTAGCCATACCATACCTCCATACATTGAAAAGTATTTAATTTTCTTACTGCATTGTAAGAATGAAACATTTAAATTAAAATTTTTTTAGATTTTAAATCTACTGTTTTCAATGGCAAACCTAAAGTTGTTTGTTTCCAATTTTTTAGGAATCATCATCTAAAAGACAGCAAGCCTAAACTCATGATGATTTTTAAACTTACTTCAAGAATATTTTCTTCTCACATTTGAAGAGGAGTACACAGCAGTTGAAGACATTCACTGTAATATAAATCTTCCATCTCAAGCATTATTCCGAACTCTCCCCAGAGTGCTACCATCACGTTTCTGTAAAGCAAAGCAAAAGTATGTTTTTCAGCCACTGAAGAAAAAAAAAACCCTCTAAGTTTCAAAGTCAACATAGTTTAGAGGCAGCATGGATTTCCTCAAAGGTCTCCCAACAGGATTCTCCATCAAGCCACTGACCTTATCTTTCACTACTGCTTAACTTTAATTTTAGAAGTAACTTGTACCCTTTTTGAGTCCTATTTGACACAACAGCAAAAAGAGTTTTAAAGTTTTACCCAAGAGCTCAACAGACTGGAGGCACACAAAAAATAGTTTGCCTCTAGAAACAGCCTCTGTAACTTAGCATTACAGAGGCCCAAATGTGGCCAATAGGCACTGGTTACGTGCAACAGCAATAATGGCAACAGAAAATACTTTGGAACGTAAGCACTAGGTAAAAATAAAAAGACTTTAAGCATTCAATTCAGAACAACAAGAAAAAATCAGATCAAAGCCTTGATAGTTAAAAAACACAGAGCCTTTCCGATTGGTAGATTTAAGAGAGCTATGCAAGATTAGTGTCTTGCATTCTTCCCTTCTGGCCATCAGCAGAGATTTGAGTACCCACATCCCTTAATACAGCTGTTAGTCTCGTAATCCCTTTTACAACATTGCCCTCTAGTGGGTTTTGCCTGCAGTTATTTTCTTAAACAGTAGCTCAATTCCTTTGCTTCAGTGATTTAGTACTTCTGAAGAAAATTTAATAGGTCTCACCAAGTATTTTGTTTTACAGCTGTGAGAGAAGGATATGCAGATAAGGTCTCACTTCATCTAACCCAACCTTCTTGGCATTTCAGTTAATTATAAAAAATACTTTTAATTGCAGATGGGAAGGACTGTTAATTCCAAAAGCCTAGCGCACAGATCTCAACACAAATTCCAGTTCAGACTACTGGATTTACCTCTCTGTCACTCCATATTTTTGCTAAAGTGTAGAATAAGACACACAGCACACATGAAATTTTGTCAGCAACTTACCTGAAAAGTTGCATTTAATTTTACTATGTATTAGAGCACTTTTGATTAAAAAAGTATTTTTTTAATTCATCTATATATCATTTTATACAGACACACGCTCTCTTAAGCATTCAAGATAGAGACAATTTCTTGAGAAATGTTAGTGGTTATCAAAAGCAGTTTTTTTTGGGGGGGAGGGGACCCCCAACCATGAGTCTCACTACATTTGATAAAGTCACAAAAACAGTACCTTCGACTACTTCAGTCATCAGCATAATGCTTTCCAGGCCCCTAGGCCATTCCATTAAGTATGACTGAATATAGTCGAGGAAAAAACAATGTTTTTTAAAAATAACAAAGTAGGCACCACCGCAAGTCAGCAATATTTGAGTTACTTAATAGCTATGCAACTCTTGCACAGGCAACAGTTTTCCTTCTCCTTTGAATAAAACATAATATACCAACTCTTTTTCCTGCCAAAGAGAGAGACAGAGGTCACAAGAAAAGAAGAAAGCTGACGATAAGGGCATATAACAGCTCCCAGGATACAAAAATAAGATTACAGAACAGGGGGATGAAGGGAAGAGTGCAAGCAAAAAAAAAAGCAATGAAATCCCTGATGTTTGGAGGTCAAACACTCTCATACCAGACTAAGACCCAAGACAGTGTGTGCCTACCACACCATTTTCCATTCCTTCAGCATTTGTGATGCATCATGGTACCACACATGTAGCTAGCTCTACACATTACTAGCTAGCAAGACACAGCTACTAGCCCTGTCCAGGTCTCCAGGTAGATTCAGCAGAGCCGTATTTTAGAATTGTTTTAGATATGAACAAACTGATCTGCGTGTCTATCTCCCTCTGTAGCAGTATCTTATTATAGTTAATCTGTTACAACAGCCTAGACCAAAACCCCTAGCTCTCAAGAGCAGTACCTCCGATACGTGCACAGATCAGCTCTGCCACAGAAGATGTAATGAAAAATGTAGTAGGACAGAATACTAGATAACCCTTTTTTGTGGGGAAAGGAAGAGACTGTTGAAGATGGCAGAAGTCTTTCAGTTAAAGGAAACCAAGAAGCAGCTCATAGGATTATCTCTTAGTGAAAACAGAAGGAACAAGGGACTTGTGTGCAATGTTTAAAAGAAACTACAGGACATTCATTACCACTAGCTTAAAATCTTAGGCCATCATCTACTTAACTTCCAGGATATGAGAACATCAATGTATCAGAAAAAAAAAATTTGCTTGGAACAATGTAAGTTACTTTCTTACTATAAACACACTGTAAACTACTGGTAAGTGCTGTAACTTCAAGTCTGTATCACGAAGTGCTAAATAACTATCCAGGCAATGCCATAAACAAGTACTTGAGGATCAAGTGCCATTTTAAAAATTCATGTTAGAACTGCGAGCTGTAAAGTGCAGGAATTAAACCAGTAGTCAAAACTGCAAGTTGTACAATTTTTTCCTGTAACTGCAACTTTCTCCCCTGACAAGGGTGCAGAGCTGTAAATACACCAGGAAATCCTGCACTGGGTCTCCAGAGAAAGAAAAGCACACCAAGTTTTTTTTGTATGGCCACATATGGATACCTCAGGTCCCAAACTACCACTAAGAACTTAGGATCCAGTTCACAAGAGAAAGAAAGATTGTATACCATCAGTAGCAACAGGCAGCTCTGTTGGCAGTGGCCACTTCCAGTTCTCAGTCAGGCTGCACACAACTTCGGAACAGTCTGGGTGACACCAGTCACTTGGATGAGGAACACCTGCACCACTTGTTTAACATCTCAAACTATTCGTCCAATATTAATCTAAAATAAGACACCAGCCACCCCACCAAATCTAACAGTTAGACAGCTGTTCAGTGACAGAGTAATTCCTGTTATAAGTTTCTGGATTCGACTCCCATGAGCTTCAGGTTGGTAAGAACACTAAAGTACAAAAATTACTACCCTATCTGTTCACCCATTCACTGGCAGTAAAGTTATGCCTGGGTTGCTCCAGTTAAACTCTCAGTTTACACAGAGATAGCAGCTGTATTTCATACTCCCAAGTGAATGTCACCAGCATTTAAAACAAGAGATGCTAATGCAGACACACAAAATCACCAACCAACATGTATTTGGCTAAAGGGAGGCTCTAAATCTGAACTATGGCTTAATTCTGACAAGTGTTGAACGTTTATTTAGAAGTGCCAGCCACCTTTAACTTCTACTTTCTTCACTGGCTCTTGAGGGTATAATAAAAAAGTCATCACAGCACGTAGTAACAGACCTGATCTCCCTTTCCTACTCATCCTCTCCCTCAACACAAATTGAGATGGGGCCCAATAGGTGTACTACAAAAGAAAGTGCCACTTACTGAACTCAGACTGCTTACTGGACTTAAAACTCCACATTAGTGAGATATCCAACACAAGCAAGAAACAGACCCTTTGGAGAAATGTATCTTCTATTCTTCCTTCTCTACCCAGAGGTTAATTTCGCCCTTTAGAGGTATAACATGACAGTTAATTGCATGAGGTTTGGATACATGAATAAGAGACAGAAATGCTACTCTGTCTGAACACAAATGAGCAACACATGGCTCAAGTATTTCTAAGTATTTGATTTAAGAAAAACAGTGTTTTCATCTACAGGATTTTACTTTTTAGTTGGCTTAACCTAATGAATCCTTTTTCACCTCCAGATTGATACATCATTCAAGGACAGAGTAAGAAAGGGGGACAACCCCCGCGCCGCCAAAACAACCAAACAGTTGATAAACAGAAAACCTCTAGTCTTTAGTAACCTTCCCTCCCCCCACCAAATTAACCTATCTCTTAATAAACAAGCTTTGTCCACTACTCAGTCTGAGGCAATATACCATCATCCCTCAGAAATAGCTCATCCCTCAGAAATAGTTTAAGCAGATAGCCAAGCATATTGTGTATATGCCTGTTTTGGGTCAAAGCCATGTACAGTCCCATGACTAAACTAGAGCTTGTTCAGAATTCAGAAACCACTAGATGTTCTGTTTCAGCTCACTATACTTTTTTGAATCAATTCCTTTGCAGGCTCACTACATTAGTTCAAAGCAATTAAGATAGTTTTACCTCATTCTGGCATATCTACCAGACACCAGGCTTAGATTATTAATAGGCTAACCAAATAACTTTAAAAGCTGCAGTATTGACAAAGACAGGGTTCCCAAATATATTTTTTTGTTCTTCAGTTGTTATAGGTAGCTATCAAAAAAACCCAGAAGTTCAGTACTATTATAGAGCAATCATTCAGCTCTGTAAATACATCAGTTAGAGTTACAAGCTCTGTTTATGCATGTCTGAGTTTTATACCTCCATTAAAGAAATACACACCATTCTAACATTTTTAATGGACATGCAATTCAAATTTCACCTTCTTAAAATGTATATATAAGCATTATTCACAAGCACTTAATTAATGAACAAGCTTTAAGAACTATCAGACTTCTTTTTAATAGAAAAAAGAGTTGCAAGTATAGGCTAGTCCACAAAGAAATCTACACCTAGCAGTGTGCTTCTTAGCATATGTACATCTTCTAGTGCAGATGTTAATAATGGAAGGAACCAAATATTTAACACGTAAATTTTAGCCAGATTTCCATCAACCTAAAATACAAGTGGTATAGGCCTTGTTAGAACAGTAATTTACTTTAGTTATGTCTTTAAGTACAGAACTGTAGAGAAATTGTTGCAAGTCTTTGCATCAAGAGGAATCAAGATGGATTATAATCAGATTTTTCAACTGCTACAACAGAGTTCATTATGATCAGATACATTGGAGTTGTATAGTAAATATGAAGATAGGTCAATGGATCAACTTTTGCAGTTGAGAATAGACAGAACTGAATATGTACTTCAGTTTTTAAATACTCAACTAAGATTTCTGTGAGATGTTTTAGATAACACTGTCAGATTATTCAACAAATATAATCACTATACTTAAAAGTCATTGCAATAGAATGTTTCAGAGTCAGAGAATTAAAACAGATACATACATATGTTTTGGGGTTTGTTTTAAAATCAATTAATGCCCAAGATTTAGGGCTTCATCGATTTCTGTGAGATGACTTCAGATTCAGCACAAGTTTCCAGGAGGCGATGTTGATGGCAGGGCTTCTCATGCAACACACAGTTTTCCTTGAGTATTCATGAAGAGAATTCATCAGCTTAGATGGCAATCTGACACCAGTGTCGGTAAACACAGATTTCTTTAAGATCCAATATGAAACTTGCCTTTAACTCCACAGGCTGTCAGTAACACAAAGATCAATCCCTTCAAGCACAAAATGCCAATAAACAAGTTGCTTACTTCATAGCTACGGTCTGTATTTGGAACACATCAATATCCAATTTCAGCTTGTTCTGTCACATGCACTGTCCCTTATAACTAAATTCTGGATAGCATTGCAGTTGTCTCTGTGCCAGGGTCTTCATTTTTTTCTTCTTTGTTAGGCTGTCCTCCAGGCTTCTGGACAGATTCTGCAACTGTTGTGCTCTTACTGGTATTGCAGACCATTTTCGTCTTAAACAGTCAATGAAAGGATTTTTCTCTTTTTTTGTAGATGTCTATGGAAGGCTCCCTGCATTGCAGGAATGAAGAACAAGGAAAGGAACTCCAAGCTAAATAGACTTCCCTATTGTATTGTTAAGAGCAAGTATGTTTGGTTTCTGTGACAACCCACTGATTCTGCCAATCAAACACTGACTAATAAAGAGCTATGGTTTCCTGCAGCCAGCAGAAGGCAAGTTTTCAGACTAGGAAACTGTTCTTCATTAGTATTTTTTCCTAACAGAGTAGCACACAACTGCCTTGCCCAAGGAAGTCTGCTTTATTTTAATTTTTAAACACCCTAAAGCCCAGTACTAGGAAACAGTGTCTGGCTACAGGGAAAGTCTATGTTGTCAGAAGCAGCAAGTCTGTATAATCTTGTAAACATCTTCAGGATCATAATCTATACTACTATATATCTACCAGGTATTTTAAATAAACAGTAACATCTCCATAGTTTTGTTCCTGTTACTTTAATGGCTTTGAGTCCGCAACTTTCAAGTCCCAATGCTAGATTTAACAGAACTCCTTGATCCACCCTTGAGTCATGAAAGTAATGAAATTATCATTTTCATGTTAAACATGTTCTATAACAAAAAATTGGGCTATTGGCATGCCTTAATGTCTTTCCTGTTGACAAATTAGGCTTCCATTTCAACACAGCTGTGAAGTAACAGTAGCAGTGTGTTTACTAAACCCATCACTAAGTACATGATTTTATAGAGTTTATGTTTTAGCACCATGCAACAACTTTTGATTTTCTCAAGCTTACTCATGTTTTTTTTGTCACTACCAGCCACAAGAAAAAGCCCCAAGAGTAGGGAGACACTTTGCTCAAGACACTAGTCTCTCAGAAGTGACAGAAGTCCATATGCCCAAACCCTCTTAAGATACCAGCTTGAATCTTAGACTTAAGAAGTACAAAACAAAAAGATACCCCCAAAAATGTCTCAACACTCAAGTAGCTTGAAGTTTTCAGCTGAAAAGCAAGACTGAATGCATACACTCAGAACTCAAGCATGTCAAATAGCACATCTCTACCAGATTCTAAACCAACTCACATCCTAACCTAGCAGACAAAGTTTTCTAGTAAGTGGTATACAATGAGTTCACAGTGACTGGCTCATGCTATCATCTATCCACTACAAACTAAGTACAAGCCAGTAGCACCCTCATGTACAGATAGAACTCAACTGTTTGTTCCCCTGTGAAAAAAACTGCCTTCTCAATTTTTTTGAACAGTTAACTGCAGAGGTGTATTTACCTGAACAAAATATGCCAGTATTTCACAGAACTATATAGTAGGGAAGTGCTCAACAGTACTAGATCTTATAGCCATACATGTATCCTATGGGTTTCCACAAATACATACTTGACTATAGGAAGATCCTATCTCCTGCACAGCACTCAATCAGCAATACATTTAAGTTGAGCAGCCATTCTCCACAATATACTCCGGGATCAAGAGAGGACAACCCTCTTGATCCAATTTGATAATTGTAGGGGACCCATCCACCAAGTCAGAAAAGAACAAATTTAGGGGGGAAATTCCAGAATCATTTCCATTCCAAGGCTCTTTCCAGTACAAAATCAGTGTATTTCAGCCAAACCCTCTAAACCAGTCTGAGTTTCACTTCAGTTTAGTGATCTTAGCTATTACTGGCAACACTGGAAAATCCAACATAAGTGGCTTTTGGGAGTTAGCTTGGCTTAAAGTTACATGTAGTTTGTCAGACTGAGGTCCACAATCACAAATGGAGCCATACACATGCACTACTTCTTTAATGATTAGCTACTCATTCAATCTAAGTGACAAGAACAGGTTAGCTGTATGGGACTAAGTAGGCCCTTATCTTCTAGATCTATTGAAAGCTGCATCAGTAAGCTTCATCACTAGATGCTAAGGTACAGATTTTTCCTGCATTCACATTAAAACTTTATTAAAGGTATGCTAAGGTGAACTGTTTTAGTGTGAAAGAAAAACTGATGTTAGTATGGAAGAACAAGTAAACAGGTGCCTCGAAGATGTTCAATGGAAATCAAGCAGGAAACTCATTTTCAATTCTTTTGAGGCAGAGACTATTGAATGTGCTGCATGATGTTTAAGGTTCTGAAGGAAGCACTCTTTTTGCCCCAAAGTAGGGAGGACCATTGATTTGCTCATCTGAAGCTAGTCAGAACAGCACCACACCGAGTTCAACTCCATGACTCCAAACGCTCCTCAGATTACTGCCTCTGCCCAGTTATCACCAGAGGCAAATCACTTTCTGCTTTGAGGCTCACACGGTCTGTTCTCTGTTTTAGTAACTGCCATTAAGCAAGAGTTATTTTTGTTTACATCATCACTACCTTCCATTTTATTCAATTAACATTAGGAATACCCAGTCAACCACTTACCTCAAGCATTGGTAAGTAAACAGAGCAGGAAAAACATACTTCATGAAGAAATACCCGAGGAACATACAGGTTTACGTAACATATCTGTTTTGGAAATGTAATTCATACTGCATTGCTCTTGCATTTAATTCTATCTACAGTCTAGATACCAAAGCAACTGTAATCTAGTTACTGAACTTTGGAATTTGTATCTGCCAGACTGACTTAAATCAGCATGCCCATTTTTAAAATATAAGAAATGAAGATGGAGACATTCAGACTCTAAAGGGACATGGGTAGTTTTTGGTTTTGTGAGGAAAACCCAGAAATATACTTCTATGCCTCTGCATTTCACAATTTATGCGCTTCACCCACCTTGGTACACTTCCTCCTTTTAATTCAGGTAGGCCTTAAGAGGCAGAAAGGTCTTTCTTCTAAGGACCGCTATCAGACAAAAATCTCAGCAGCACCCCAAAGTATAATACCTGTATAGGTATTAATGATTCTGGAGTGTTTACTGGTCTGCATTTTCAGAACACGATCTCAAACTCCCCACTAGATGGTAGCTGAATACTATGTTGATTGTGCAATATTATACAGTCTATGGTAGCCTCAAGAACTGCACCTGACAATTGCCATTTTAGAGGATTAATCATAATATCTTTTAATAAAAATAAGACATGCCCAGAGATGACAGTGTCTTAAGTTTAAGGATAGGAGGTACCTAGCTTATTACACTAGCCTGCTACTTGAGACTACTTTGGTCTCACTGCATTCCACTTCGTTAGTTCAGTTTTGTTTGCGATAGTGGGCAAACATGTGTTTGCCAGCTTTTACAGTCAGGTATTTCTTCAGAACATCTCTTGATTTAACACATTTAATTCCTTCCTCTGTTGAAAGAGCATGCTTTTTTTGTAAGGCTCTTCATTACATCCCTGAAAATACTGAAAAATTCCAAAAGAGGGTTCTTCAAAGTGAGAAATCCTTCAGCTAAAGTACTAATGTCCTGCTTGTATTAGTAGCCTAAGATTCAGTGCAATTTAGATAGCAAGTGTCATATATTAGAACTGGACAATAAATGCAGAAGCACTTTATGTATCAGTATTTGAAGAAGGCCTAAGGTGTTATTGATTATACTTATATCCCATCCTGAAAGTTTCTGACCCCCCTCTACTACAGTCTGGCTGCACACTGTTTTAGTATCTGGGCAGCAGTCAATATACTGATGTGCTACAAACTTAAACAGCAACAACTAGCTTCTATTCAATTGCAGCAAATTATTGTTCCCATAGCAACAACAGTAGTTTTTCCATCCCATATTTCCTTTTCAAAACTGCCAGTGCATACTAGCCAGACAAATGAGAAGGTCTACTGCATGGTTAAGTTTAGAATACTACTTCACTATGTTTGAATAAATGAACTAAAAGACACTTTCTATAAATGAACTAAAAGACTTCTTTCCTTTGTCTGCTTGTTACACAGACTATTACTTGCCAACTACTTTCATAGAAGCACCCTGAAAGCAGCAGAGAAAACTCCACTTTGAAACATATTACTAAGTATGTTGTGCTGTCTTAATTGAGTATATTTGTACCCTTTATTTCCCATGACAGTAAGGGAGATCACCAGATTAATCTCATAACTAGCCTGTCATCTCCAAGGCTTAAAGGCTGCCTAGCAGACCTCATTTACAAAGCAGTCTCAGTTTCTTTGTGGTTCTCCTAAGATTTGAGTTGAGCAGCTTCCACCCATCTCCCCTAAAAACAGAAAAAAATTCCTCTCAAAGCTTTTGTAGGAAGTCACATGCCAAGTCTAAAGACAACAGCCAACATGCAATCATAAGCATTGTGGGCCACACGCATGGCAGATGAACCCAGCTGATGAAAAAACAGGTAGCAGCTAACTGACTTCTGGGAACTGAATGCTTTAAACCACCTAAACTACATTTTGAGACATGCTCTTTAGTCAGTTTCTGACTTTATTTTATAAACTCTTGTGTTAAAATTCGGATATTTTAAGAAGTCTGGGAATAGTGACTATTTAGCCAGTTCACTATGAAATGAGTCAGTTACATGAATTACAGATATACAATCCAGTAATGGAAGAAATATTCCAAGCTCTTGAAGGGCAGATTGAGAACACTTTCCAGCACAACCTTTAAAAAGCATCCAACATTTGAATAAATTTGAATAAAAGTTAATTTAAATGATAAAGTGATAATTGTACAATCAATGCCTTGAAATCTAGCTGAACCATTTTATTATTAAGACAAAAGATAACACAGAAACAGATTTTTGGGTCCCAGTTTACCTAGCATAGACTGAGAAAGCTACAAGAAGGAAGAGAGACCAGCCTCAGAAGTCACATAACACATGAACATCAGCATCCCCATTCACCTAGCACATCTCTTCTGCAGCTTTTAACAGCTTTAGCTAGATTCCATTTCTTAAAGACCCTACAGTGACCTATATGACCCTGGTCATGCTTCCTCTGGAGATTAAGTATTGCTTTCATCTTCATTCCAATTCCATTTTCTCAATGGAATTTGTTCTAATCGATCATATTAGTTTTTACAAGTCTCTAATCAGAAGAGAAACACAAACTTTAAGACTTCAAAAGATTTCTTCATTTAATAAGTACACATTTATTTGAGTAGCATAGGAACATCCTCCTTAGTCTTTATAAATAGAGTGGGGAATTTGTTCACATATAATACAGGGTCCTCAGTCTAGGATTTAGTGTTGTACCTCAAACATTTGAGTTGCTTTGGCAACTACAGTAACTGAAAAGATAAACAATACTTGTTCAAAACTGAATTGTCTAATATACAAGCCAAGCCTCTACACCATCTAATCAAACAGCTAAACTGAAAATTCTTGCTCATTACTACAGGTAATGAATTAGAAGTTTTTGCAGATGTGACCCTCTAAAAATATAGGTCTACTGGAAAGCAAAACCTGGTATTCAAATATTTCAGGCTAGTTAAATGGATTGTGCAGAAATACATTATGGCTTTATTTCAACTACAGTACACAATAAGATATTAGGCATACAACTGGTTTGGGGTAGGAAGACTCATTTTTAAAGGAAAGCCAGCAATCTTCACACAGTTTGAATCCCTGTGTGGACAAATTCTGTATCAGAAACAGCTGCATCTTCCCACAGCAAGCAGGCTCAGCACATTGTTTCCTCAGGATGCCTGAAAAATGTTTCCAGGTACACCGCTCCAGTGATAATGTTCACTCCGCACTGCACACTGACGACAAGGCCCATTGGCATGTGCAGGAGAATTGCTTTCTGTCATGCATTTAGCTAGTACTTTTATGGTTTTCCTCCTATTGACTAGCAGCTTTTGATCACCAGCAGCCAGATCCACCTGGTCAAGCACTTCCAAGCAAGAATGAACCGCAATTACTTTGCAGGTACACAATCAAGATAACTTAAATTTTGTGGGTACTATAATATATTACTTCCTTCCCCACTACAGTGTTCTGCATTTCCAGTGAAAATACAAAAGAAGTGTTAAAACTTTCAATAGCACATAAAGTACATACTATCACCCCTCTATTTAGTTACCAGAAATATTTTTAATTTCAATGGCTAAACTAGACTGGTGACATTCTATACTTACATTAATTATGGTTCTTTGAGCAGTGGTCTGCCTACCTCAGATAAGTAACTTTAATAGATTTTGCTATGAAATTCATGTCAAGTCAGTCTTGTTTAAGGTCCAAATAGCAATATGAGAAGAAACTATTTCATAATTATTTTTCATTAGTAGACATCCAGGATTAATTTAGCAGTATACTATCAAAGGAATACCTAGTTGCCATCTACTAACATAAAAGAGTAAGATGGTAAATAGCTCAATAGAAAACTTGTCCATATATGCCTATCTTTGTGTCTCAATCCTAACATGCTGTTCTGTTGCTGTCAAATATGCCTGTGTTTCTGTACACTGAAGAGAAGGAATCATGACAATCTGTTCTCTTTAGAGACACAAGCTGCATTTGGCTGGCTGAAAAAAAAAGTCTGTCAAACTACTAAATATGTTATAGTACTTGACAATTTCACTGAACTAAGTTTA
The DNA here is from genome assembly GCF_000690835.1 of Fulmarus glacialis. Taxonomy (NCBI): domain Eukaryota; kingdom Metazoa; phylum Chordata; class Aves; order Procellariiformes; family Procellariidae; genus Fulmarus; species Fulmarus glacialis. The sequence continues at coordinate 16,564 of NW_009195257.1, read as the reverse complement.
AGAACTGAGCTTTCAGAATCCCAAGTGAGCTACATCACTAAGCTTTGTGTGCATGCTTTTTGAACATCAGTAAGAAATCAATCTCACTAAATTATTAAATGCCAAATTCTGCCTTCTGCCAGGTGCGAGAAAGAGACACAGAAAACCAGCAAGCCTACAGTATGACATGATAGAGTTAAGGACACTGAGATTGGAAGCTTTTGTCTATTTTGCCAGAAGGCAAGGTTACCTCTGCAAAGAAAACACACACTACAAGTTTCCCCACATAAAATTATTATCTATCATAACTTGTTTTCAGTTTCATTGGAAGTCGTTACCTAGCCTGAACTGCAAACCAAAAATCATTTCCATTAATGATCTGACAAGTATTCGCTATTAGCCAGATCACATACAGCTTCCTTCCAGATTTACTAGTAGAAGGATTCTTTGTGTCCTTGAATATCAGAGACAGCATTAGACCTTAAGTTACATGGTTTGTCACAAGAAAAGAAATCACAGTATCCTCTTAGCAACTACTGCTAACTACTAGAAAGCTTACCACCTAACAAGGTCCTGTAGGGGTGGGTGGGTGGGGGCAACATGCCACAAAGTAACAAGATGCAAAAACCAACACTATTCTTGTTAGTATAACGGGACATGTCAAGCTACTTTACCTGCTCCTTTTCCCCATCCCTCCCACCCAATTACAGAAGTATTCATTTAAAATATTCCATTATCACACATACCTAAGAAAAGTAAAAAACTAATTTGAAAAGGAGGCTTTCTATTTCTCCAGCTTCCCCTTCTGTATTCTAGATGCCTTGCTTTGCAATCAGAATTTTTCTAAAATCCCGAAACCTAGAACATACATGTCATAATTCCAAAATCTGCATTAGAGGAGAGCATCAATAGTCTATTATACAGTTCAGTATTGCAGAATAGTCTAAAAAACTGGATGGTCAAGCAATGCTTACAAAAGATAATGTAAAATCAGTGCATGGAAAGGGACATAAGAACAAATATTTTAGAAGTGAATAGTTGTAGCTGGTAGAGATGTTAACAAGACACACTTAAGTTAAGATCACTTCCAGTTTAGACTGTTTTAATAGTTAATTAAGTAGTATACCTTCCTCTAACTATGCAGCAGAAAGAAAACAAATTTATAAACTGAAATCATGGTCTTTTTTCCAAGTTATCAATGTAAAAATTGCAGTTTTACCTGCAATAGAACCTGCATAGACACAGGTTCTATCATGTTTGGGACAGAATGAACCATGAAAAAGGAAAGAGAAAAAAGGCAGAGCTCAAAGTGGAAAAGTCCAACTAAAGCATGGGCTGATAATGAAGGGGAAGTGCATCTTTTTCTATGGCTCATGAAAAAGTTGGGAAATCTACCAATTCAGGGTGGGGAGCACCAACATATAAACCCAACTATTTTAAGTCCCAAAAATCTCATAGCAGTATATTAGAGCACAGATTCATAACCCAGGGATTCCCAATCTGCATGCCAGTAAAGGCACACAATGCTCTCGAGTGACTTCCCAGTTTTTCTTCATATGTTAAGTTTTGCTTTAGTTACCTTAGATATCATCAAGAATTATTGTCCTACTGTCCACAAAAACACTGTGTTAACAAAGTGCTACAGTAGCAATATCTGGTAGGTCTATACGATTAACAATCTGCAGAACTGTTGTAATAACTTGCTAAGCATTAGGGCAAACAACTGATCAATTCCACAAGTTTGGTCTATTCAGAGCTTTTAAAATTTCATCTCAATATATTTTTTCATAGTACCTTATCTAGCTAAGCCTATTTGTGGCTCCAGTTGCTCCATTATTTCAAGTTATGACAGAGATTATTGAGCTTTAGTCATTAATATAGCAGCTATATCAAACATACTATTTCTAGTTTGGAAGCAGCATTCCTAGCCAGATGCCCACCACCAGATAAAAACTTTAAGTACTAATACAAAAAAGGTAATAACACTATTCTATCACAACTTGAGGCCACCAAATTTGATACCAGACAATATGTTACACCTACTGCAAAACTGTGAACCAAAGTTTTAAGTATTATCTTGAAAGCTTTGCTGTTCCTTATCTTCAAATTACTAAGAGTATTTAAGTTATAGTTCCTCCTGATGAACTTAGAATCGGAACTTGCTATTCTACATCAGCCACTCCTGACATGATATCTCATCAGCTATCTGGACTCCCAATATTCTCATCAGCTCTTTTGGAGTTTGTTATTTTAAGCCACTGCAATCCATTATCCAAATGCTATGCCATCCATGAACTGTTCATATCAAGGGCATCACCTGTATTAGGAGTCTTCGCTGAGATCAGAATCATGTATTCATTCACTTAACTAAGGTTTCTACATAGTGGTTGAAATTCTAACTAATTTTGCTGAGATCAAGAGACTTGCCATGAACTCACTAGGGCTATGATTTAACTACACTTCAAAAACAAAACAGCAAAGTCAAGTTTTGTCACATTTAAGGAGCTGGAAGCACACAGAATAATATAATTAGTACCCTTGCCCTCATTTCAATATGAGGCACATTAAAAAGAATATCAAGATGATAAATATACACAAATTAATTCCAAGACCAATACCTTAACATTCTTTTTTTCCAAGTTTTTATTTTCACAGGAAAGCTAGAACAGAGCGGTAATATATGCAATTTATTGTAAGAGGAGCAACTTTTAAAGGAATCAACTCATGTAGCTAGAAATAAACAAGCAGGTTCAAACTGGACAACGAGGCTGGTAAAAAAATACACGCAGGTTAGATATACATTATAAAAGTGCTGTTAGTTCAGCACACTCATGAAAGAGCTGTAGGTTAAAAAAAGAAATTTAAGTCAATATAGTCAACAGTACCCTTCTGAACAGAGAGTTATTTTCTTTTATCCCTTCATAAATAACAGAAGGGAGAGACTGAACATCCATTCATTTATCCAATCATACCTTCTGTCCACTATTTTTTTCCCCTCACAGAACATTCCACTGTGTTTTGTCCAGTGCAGCTATTTTCACAACAACCATGTTCTACCTTTTGTTCTTTCATGCTCAAAAGCTTCAGTTGCCCATGAGAGTTATGTCTATTGATCTCAAATCCTTACAAGACAATCGGATATATAGTGCTGTTATACAAGTGAGATTCTACAAGAGTTGAAGGTGCGAAGATTTGGAGTAGCTATAAAACAAGTTTATGTACTTAAACTACTGCAAAATTGAACATAATAGAAGGTAACTTAAAAGAACAAGAATAAAAAGCAGCACAAAGTACTTCTGTGCCTTTCTTCATATTTGACAGTTAGTCTGTTCAACTTTGTACAACTAAAATAATCAAAGAGTTTGATATTACCTAATTGATGTTACTGGTCGCTGTCTATACACACACGCACTTGGTCAGTTTGTACTTATTAAATCATTCTCTTCAAAATTAAACAATAAAACTCTGCTGAATATATCAGTTCTAAATCTTGCAAGAATCCCATTCTGACATCAGAGAATCCACGTCCTATGCATGCCAGCAAGCATCTGCCTGCAAGATACAACAGACAGCAACGACAGTACCTCCGGAGTCAGAAACAGCACAGCAAAAAAAGCAGAAAGCCAGACCACAAGCCAGTGCAGGTTTACCACCTTCTGAAGTTTTTTTATAACAGCATCTATGCATATCTTATCGCTAAGTTCCAAAGAAAAACTGTCCTTTCATTCTACCTTTTATTCTACTAGGCCGTTAATGACATGGACATATTCTAGCCATAGACAACATAACAAAATTTTGCAAATAAAGATAATGAAAGAGGTCTGTGATTTGGATGGCAAAGGTCACATAAGTGCTTTCAGTCTGAGACCATGACAAGTTAGGGGAGAAATCAGTGCTTTACTGACATGCTCTGGCTGTCAGATAAATACACAGAAAAATAGTGTGCTGCCCCTGCCAAGCCCTCCATCAGTGTGGCAGGTCATGACTGCAGTAAATAGTGCATTCCAGGATGGAAAGGTCTTCAGTTACTATGAAGCATCAGTAATCCTTAAAAATAAACCTAACTAGCCATTTCAACCACTAGTTCAAAACCAGTTTGGCCACAGTAGCTTTTTGACTTTTCAACAATACATGAAAGCTCTATCACCACAGTGATTAATTACTTCAGATACTACTACTTACTTAGTATTTTAATCAGAAACAATTTGGGGTAAGAAAGCTCCAGTTAACCTATAAACTTCAGAAGTAGTGATTTCACAGTACTACCACAAAGTTACAGGGAGTTTTCCGTTAACCAGATAGGACATAGGCAACTGAGAATTAGCTTCTTTATTATTTTGCATCTCATAGCAAGTTTTTACATGTGACCAATAGACTTTATAGTAGACTGTTGATGCAGTGAATCAATCCCTTCAGCTGTGCAGAACCAGACCTTAACTTTGCAAAAAAACCTAGATTCAAAATAAACTTCATCAGTTGCACTCAGACTCACCTATTTCTTGAAGAGATGGAGTCCAGTTACTCAATTCCATCAACAGAAACCAGAAGATTTAAGTCCCAGTACACAGCTCTCACTTAATGAAACACCTCCTGGGAAAGTCCTTGATCTCTCTCTAGCTTTTAGTTACCAGCTACCATAGACCAAATAAGCTACCTAACACATGAGGAAAGGTACCCTGATACTTCTGTAGAAACTGTGCTACACATGCTAAGAAGATACACCATGACCAAAATCTCTTCCCAAAAGACACTGGAACCTGATTTTGGCAGACAGTGTGTTCATGGCTATTTGCTCTTTGAGCCAAGCAGAACACACCTCACAACTCATTTTGAATCATTTTTTAAGAGGTGGGGAGGTGCTCCCAGAACAGAGGTGAATAAACAACTAAAAATGGAAAACAGGCAAAGCTACTGAAGATGGAGAAAACAGTTTAGCTGGTAAGAGTAGCTGCTGAGCTAGGTAAAGGGGAAGTTTCAGGAGAATAGGTATCAGAGAAAGTAATCAGACACTATGAGACGAAGCATTCCTGAGAATTAGTTTGCACTGAAACACAACACAACCCACGCCTCAGGATTACAAAATTAGTCTGTCTGTATTCCAAATAAGCAGAGCTTCCTCCAGCCTTTAAGGCCTCCCCCTTAAATACTGAGCTGTTCCATACAGTAACACAGATGCACCTTGAGTGATCATTTCTCAGCAGAAAAAACCCAGGATTATCTGTAGAGACAGAATCGGAAGCAGTGCACAAAATGAGAGAACTGGACTAGTGACTGCCAAGGAGAGGTACGTGGAGCATATGGGGGCATGGAATGTATATTAGCCCTTCAACTTGGGAATTAAACTCATCTAATGAATACAGCAATATTTAAACATATGTGAACAAGTTCAGACAACTGGACTATTTTCCCCCCAAGCTTGTCAAATACAGGAGTTCCTGAGCTCTGTAGGGCCATTTATGGCTTGAAACAGAAAACCACAAACCTCAGCAATATATTGTCAACACAGAGCTTTGGATAGATGTTTTAGTCCTAAAGGCAAACCAAATTAAAGAAAAACGTATTGGCAATAGGTTTGGTTTTTTTATTTCTGAGGCTCTCGTTTTAATGCAGAATAGGACATTAAATATTTACTGTAGTTGGCAGATTGTCTCATAGGGGAAGTGTTCTCTTTCTTGTGTTCCAATAGTATCTTCCTAACATTATCATTAGCAAGAACATTTGGTAGATAAAATACTCAAAGTTTTGCTATTTCAGCTTTAAAGACCACCTTTCATAAAAGTGCTGAAAAAGGTTGCCTATCAGCTCCAGTTAAGAAATAAATGCTTTTGCTAATAGGGTTCAGAGATTCTTGCTCCAAGTGGAAGGGTTTAACAGCCAAAAAAACAAAGTAAAGGACTTGTGAATTAATTTGTTGTTTAATTAAAGTTCTTTCTAGCTCCACCTTGAAACAGTCCACTTCAACACAGGTCAGAACAGTAACAGAGTCCAAGCTTAACAGTACCATTGAACAAGCTGCCGAAGCAGAACTTCCAAATCTAGAGCATGAGCCTCTGTTTGCAAACTAGGCTCATTAGCTGGAATTAAGATTCCAGTCCTCACCCAATTGACTGTTAATGATGACTTAGCAGCTCTTCATAAGGGTAAACTACAGAGAAGGTATTCTGGCTGGTTAATATTTTCAAGTTAGATCACAGCAGTGTCACCGCAAAGACTTGCAAATATACTGCAATACACTGCTATGATTTATTCCTTCCCACATAGGTTCACATCAAATTTAGTAAGTCACACTCGTGTGCTACGGACAGCAGTCATACAACATATAAAAAAAGACTCAACTAGGCAACCAGTGACTGTTATCTGTTCTTGATGCATTATTTATCTAGACATTCTTATTTAAGAAAAACTGCTCTCCCCATCTCAAAACTGCACTGTAGCAAGTCCATCCTGACAGCTCAGTCTTAACTTCCAAAACTCAACATAATTGTCCCTGCCTCTCACCAATATGAAGTTCTTATTGCTTAAACCAAGGATGATCTTGTTTTTTGATATTACCTTCAGAGCACTAGTTAAAAAGCAAATCTAAATTCTTCAGCTAAATCCTGTTCTTGAGATCCTAAATTCATTCTGCTATCAGAAGCTTTCCTTACTCTACTGAAGCACCTTACACTATTTCTTATTCAATTCTTCAGTAATCTTTTTTCTCATTGTATATGTGGATGTCTCTATTAGCTTTTATCAGCTCCCCTCCCTTCCAGCTTGGGTCATAATCCTATAGCATATATGCTTTTCAAAAGGATATAATAAAACGTTATAATATAAAGTACAGTTTTTCCTCAGTAGATTTTTTATGACCCCTTTAGCTATGCACATACTTTGGTTCCAAACCTGCCTTGTCTATTCAGTGATACATGCTTTTTCATAACTTAAGACTTCATGAGTTTCCATGTCATTCTATGGGAAGTACTTTCAGAAGTTAAAGAGCCATTACGCAAAATTGTAAAACCAGCTTGTTATAAGGAATTTCTTCAGCAGGTAGACCCTGTAAGTCCAATCATTTGTGGGTTGCCAGTCTTTCATATTTCCACTGAGAAAAATCATTCCAGATCAAAAGTTTAAATCCAATGAATGCGTGGATTAAAGGTAACCAATACAAAAAAAGGGACTCTGCTTTAGACTTCAGACACTATTTTAAAAGTTACATATTGACAACTTGAGTATCAGAGCCAATGCCTTCATTTTGTTTTATTTAAAGCACAGAATTAAATACACACCAAAAAAACAGTTTGCGGAATTAGGAAGAATTCACCCACAACAACTAATTATTCTTTCAGGAGTCAGACCCTGAGGCAAGAGAATGCTATCAAGTGTAAAGACAAACATGTTCCTCCAGCTGTTTGCCATACTTATTGGACATAATAAACTCGATATGCTGGAGGCTATAATTAATCTTTACTAAGTGAACACTCCTCTTACTTGATGATGACTTGCCTACTGAGCTATCTAATGACACTTAAGGCTTTGATAAGTAAATAAATTAGTTCATTGTGGTCAGACAGTCTTTCCTTTTTTTTTTTAAATGAGATCGCAGATTTCTTCATGTAGCTTGCCTTACTCAAGTCATCACTGGCTACAATACTTTGACCCTGAAGCTGACAAAAGGACATTCCATTTCAAAGCTCTCAACTCAAATTTCTGCATTACTTTCAAGAATTTAATTTCTGTTTCAAAAAAAAAAAAGAGTTGAGAATCTTTACTGATAAGACCTTAGTGAATTATACTGGAGAGTGACAATGTTATTTGCCTTCCTGTTGCTAGATCTCACGGCAAGGCTTGTCTCACAATGATGTGCACAAAAGTAAAGTTGCAGTGCCCTCTTGTGAGCAGTCAAATCTCATTTTTGCATTAGTAGTTTCAGTATTGATATTGTGAGGGTTGGGCAGCATTTGTGCTACAAACTGCCTTTTCTTAAGCAGAAGTGTGGCACTTTATATATATATACACACACACCCCCCTCCTCCATCTAACTGTTCTGAAACTGATCAACATGCTTGTATTAAAAAAAATGAAAGAATACTTAAATTCCACTGAACTCTGTAAAAACAGAAATAGACTCATTTCTCTATTCCTGACTTCCAAATAGGAGAAACCAAAAACCAGCTTCTTGGAGCCATTATCATGGATCACAATCTTCTTTTATTATGTGCTACTGGAAAAACCCACAAAACCACATGCATGCACACACATGCTCTGAAGAAGCCCTTCTACAATTTAAGCATTAAATAACTGGACTGACAAGGACTGGAGGGGAAGGTGCAAGTTTGGGAAAAAAAAAAAAAGAAGACAGAAATGGGAAAGTAAAAGCAATAAAGCAGTTGAACAATCAAACCCAGTACAGCCAGAATGGAATCCTAGTTCCTAGACGTCCATGGGGAACAATTAGAAGATAGTGATAAAAGTCTGTACAGGCAATGCACAGCTAGTTGGATAGCACAAATATTTAAGGTTTCATTTTTAGTGAACTACAGTTAGAAATTAGCTAAAAGTCAGCAGTTTAACTCTCAGTCATCCCAAGGTCAATTTTTGTATTCCACAGCATTACAAAATGCAAGATCAGTTACAAATATCTGAAAATTTCCTGAAGTTTTATGGCACCAATAGGAAACTAAACAAGGGACACAGACCAGAAACAGTACCATACAATTGATTCTGTTGCCTAGGAAGTACATGTTAGAATTAACTTTCTGAAAAGTGACAGGTGTTATCTGCCAATAAACATTTTGCTAAAAGACTCAAATTTCTCATCTCCCTTGCATAGATCTTGTTTATTGTATGCAGTAATAGTCAACCATTGAACAAAGACAATCACCAGTAGGCTAAGCTGCACATTACTATTTCAGTAAGGTTTCCACAGGTAACATTTAAAAAGGCCTTTAAGTTTAATTTTGCCATATTCCTGCACTTCATAACTGGTAAAGAAGTTTCACAGAAATGAAGCTTAACACAAGACATGCAAGCAGAACATTCACAAGTCTTTAAAAGTTCATCTTGCTATGTTAACTTATCACTTGTAAGCAGATGTTAAATATTTGACTTCAGCACAGAGAGTCAAGGTCCAAAGGAACTTCATTTGTTTAGGCCCAGATCCAAAGAATTATTTCAACCGAATTTAGGCACACAGGTCCAAAATGCTGCAAAACCCCAATGAAACAAAACCTCTCCTGTGACTTTCTAAAAGCACTGGCAGACAGCCACATCTCTGTTCTGCCTTCAGCTCCCTCTTGGACAGTTTCAGTACTGCAGACAAGCAGAACAGCTGCAGCCTACTTGTGTGGCTCTTACAATACTCAGTCTTTAGTAGAGATTGCCTAAATCAGTTCAGCTAAACAACTGCTGAATCCCACACAGTTTACCCCTCGAATCAGTCCTCAAGAGAAGATACTTTGGGGCACACAGATGTAAAACTTACTTGGTTTGGAAGTTTCACAATCAGTACCCTACTGAAAATTGTATGGCAGGAGCAGTAGTCACACGGAGCCACTCTGAAGGTGTACTATACAAACCAACAGAGCACTCGTCTACAGCAGATGATCCAAGTTGATCACTGCAGTGCACATATTTTAAGTGCTCAACTACACAAGTTTACAGAATTCAATAATATTACCAGTTACTCCATGATACCTTAGGAACTCACAAGACAACCATTTGTACAAGCTATAAGGCACTGATAAAGTTTAGGAAGTACCAAATTTATTTTACACAGGTCTTGAACTGCAGATCTTGCTTCTACATATATCAAGTTAAAAGCAAAGGGAAGATGGTTCACTTTAAAAATGCAATGCATGACTGACACCAAAAAAAATTAAAATTGTTTTTTTAAAATTTGTCTAAGAGCAGATGAGTTTTAGTCTAAGTTAACAAAACAGAAATATAGTTCCAAGTTCATGATTACTTGGCTATTACCTCAGTGCAAATTTGAGGTTTACTTCCTGAAGCCAACACTGACAAGAGACTGAATCACTGCTTCATAGCTTCATTACAAGTTTTGTAAAACAACCAATGATAATCCACATTTCTCAGACAAAAAGTTGACTAGTTGGTTTGGCATGTTACATTATTTAATTACAAAACAAATTTCTGAACATGTTCAAGATAGCACAGGAGATCTCTGAAGACATTCTAGGGATCTGGTATTAGAAAACAAGCTTCAGGAAAGCAAGCTCCTGCCAGTCCTTCAGCCTGTCTAGATCTCTGAACAGCAGTCTTGTCATTGAGCATGTCAACTGGTCCTCCCCCATTTTTGGGTCACCTGCAAACTCCTCTGAGCAATTGATAAACGTGTTAAAGAGAACTAGGCTCAGTATGGACCCCCGTGCTATTGTGTTACCAGCATTTATATAGAGTATTCAACACTCTCCACACCCGATCATCCAATCAGTTCTCCGCTCATCTGGTTATCTGCCCATTCAGAGCATATGTCCTAACTTGGACATATAAATATTGCAGGAGACAGTGTGAAAAGCTTCGCAAAAGTTGAGATAAGTGACATCCACCGCTCTCCTGTCATACACAAAGCTAATAATGTTATCTTAGAAAAATACTCCATAGCCTGTAACATTAGCTCTCACCTACCAGAATAAGGACATCTTTAACTTGACCGGAAGCTAAAAATTCAGCTTTAAAGGAAAATTAACACTGCAACAGCTTCAGAGCTAAAATGTATCTCTACAAAGACCACAAGAGGGCAGCAGAAGCTTTCTACTCTTAGTAACAAAAAGTTTGGTCTCGTACGGCTGGTTTTGAGCACCCATTCATACTGCTCAGTCATGCTCTACTTTATCAAATCACATCAGATAAGTGAATGCCTCACACAAAACTAAGATATCAAACCCAAACTCTTCAAACACCTGGCTGTAATGAGAGGGCTCTCATGAGGCAATACATGCATACTGCACTATAGGAAACAAGTCAATTTCCAAGGTTTATTTCACTGGCTTTGTATTACATAAAGAGTAAAAGGGAATTAAGAGTAAAGCATAGTATGATTAATATTAGCAGTTTATTGCCTGTTTTGTGGCAGTACACTTCACATAGTCAGAAAACAAACAGTATTTTACACCAAAGTACTACATTAAAACTTAACATTTTAGGGATTTACTTCAAATGCAGCTCACAATTGATGACACTACGCATACCAATACAGACATCCACATAAAACAGTATTTCCAGCTGAATTTTCAGAGGTGCTGAAGAGAACCCAGTACATAGATCATACCAGTACTCATGAGTTACTATGTTTTCTGACAAGTTTAAGGGGCCACAAGACTACTATCTGATTTTATAGCTAGTTTCGGACTGCAAAACAGCCCTGAAGCTAGAACCTTAAGAAGTTTAGTAGAGTTACATGGGCAAGTCCCACAAACTTATTGATTACGATTAGTAACTTTATTTATAGTGCAACTGTTCTTGACTATTGACTATAATTTTGTTTCTCCTTCAGGAGAGCTCCTTCCCTACTACAGTCTCAGAATACAGTGGCTGACGAACTAATAACTTACTCTCACATTTTATTTTATACATTCAAACTACCCAAAGAGTTTCTAAACCTCTTTTTTAACTTGTCTGAAGTGTCTCCCTATCTAGTGTTCGGAATTAGATATAGCTCCACACTGATGCTGCTCTTTCTTCCCACTCCTTACCAAACTTTTACCAGAGACTTAGAATCTTTAACATACATCCAATTTTCCCATCGTATGTGCTTACCACTTTCACATGAGTAAGAGCACCAAAAGCCTTCAACAGGGAATAGAAGTTACCATTAATCCTCTGTCCATCTTTACATAGAAAACCCTGTGGCTATAACTACTCAAATATCCCTTCCAGTAGACAGTCTTGTCTCACAACACCTAAAACCAGCTCTTTGCATGCCCTACTATCAGAGAAAAAAGCAAAGGAAAACAACAGCGAAGAACAGAATTCAGTTCCAGCAGAAGACCCATTACCATCTCACAGTCAGGAGCCAGACGCCTCCAAAAATTTTTTTTTATTAAAAAACTAAAAGCACACCTCTACTTTGAATGCCTCATATACTATCCCTCTCTCCTTTCTCCTCCTTGTAAGAGTTACTTAATCTTTGCTTAAAAACATCCTAGAAGTTTTCCCAAAGTCAAGAAGCAGTTCTCAACTCCAGCAACCTTTGAAGGCGGCCCAGGAACAATAAACACAAATAATTAGTCCTACAGTAAGTAAATCCTACTAAAAAGTATTTAACAGCACAAAACTTCAAAGAGAATACTACACTTACTCTAAGCTCTACAGTCGAAAAATCAAGTAATAGCATACCCATTCAGTCTCTTTAGACAGAAACAAACAGAAAAGAATTGAAGATAAAAACAGGAAACATACATTTTTAAAAGGCTGTAACTACTGCATTCACTTTTAGCATCTTACTAGCACAACTTGAAATACTCACCCTATTATCACCTCACTCAAGCTACTTACAGGCTTTCTCTAGACTTTAAAAACAGCATAAAATCACCAACATATTTCTACTTCAATAAAATCTCTTACCTGCTATTTCTACAGCTATTACTGTAGTTCTCCTCTCCTGAAAACTCCACACTCAACCACTCTACAGAAAACTACAGCAAGGCTTCAGTGTTGTCTTATGTAGCCCAAAGTCAGGTGACCTTCAGTCCTGTGCTCCAGCTGGTCATCAAAACCTCCAACTCTGGTCTTAAAGGGCTACTTTCTTCCTAGCACAGGTGCCTAGAAGAGGTCCTGTATCACCCTTCTTCTCTGAATGTGATCTTTACAGACTACACTTTAAAACCCAATTCATAAATCTCCTAAATCTCAGCACCCAGATTCACAAACTGGCCTCAGCCTATCAAGATATTAACTTATGTTCTCTCAAAAGACAATGCAGCAAACCTTTGCCAAAACCTAAAATTGGTTTAGGGTAATCCCCTAAAAATATGCTTTTTAAATTTCTTAATAAAAACATGATTTAGTAAAAAAATACTTTTTCAGTAAGTTCAGCTTAAAATGTTCTCCTTTCATACTGCCTATTTCATGAGTGTCTTCATTTTAGTACTATCACTATGGTTTTATCAATTAACAGTGTATTTGTGGCTGTCATTGTGGCAAGCAGACAATCAAACTACAGATGTAGGTGTTTGAGGAAACAGCAATGGAAGCAGTTTTAGAAATCAGCATTTTGATACCCTAACTGCAGGTTTACTCGATTTACATCAGTAGTTTCCAGCTGCCAGGTAAACTTTCAGGACATATTATCCGGAGAGTAAAACATTCTAGCTGCCACGAGATTTCCATCTTACAAAGTAGATGACTTGCAAATTTAATTAGCAATCAGATTTTTATTTGTAGTTGTTTATCACAATATCAAAAGTTTGTATTCCAAATTCCAGCTTCTCTTTCTGATCCATACCCTTGGATGCAATTGTTCCCACACACAGAGTCAAAAGAATTAAATTTTGCCCTAATCTAAAAAGATTTATAACCATACCCTGGTTTACATCTGCCTCTACAAGGCCATGAGAGAAACCATCTGCTTCCATGTACTTACTTTGCATCTGCAGTGTTTCACATCTGCAGGTGTACAGCATAGCTGCTCCTTGCAGGAGTTGCAGTGTATATTCCAGATCAAACAAACCTACAAATTGCCAGCCAACAGCAGAGCTCCCCAATTTAAAATGTATGGGAACCTATGACTTTGAATATTCAGAGGTAAAATGAAGTGAGCTTGCCCTCACCTTGCAGACTTGTTAACGGCTCCAAAAGTCATCGAGAGAAAGTGTTCTGTTCTCTATTCATGCTGCAGGTTGCAGAGGCAATGCACCAAGCAGTCAAAACACCTCAGAAAGGGCCCGGTTTGCATGGCACTACAAGTCTTCACCTGCATCACAGATTCCTACCAGGCTTTTAGAGCGTGTCTACAAAGACATATGAAGAGTTGCTCTAATAGCAGCAATCTGTGCAGACAGCTGCTCTTTGCTTTCCCAAGTCACACGGAGTGGCTACTGAGAAGGATCAAAGCAGTCACTGTGGCAACAGTGGAATCTCAGCAGCTGATTCAGTGCATGTGAACTTCATTCCAGCCCTGACCTCAATACCCCTGCAGCAACTTCCATGGATAATCAAAGTACAGGAAACCAGGCAAGTGCAGCAACCGATTTCCTCCGTTGTTTTTTCTTGGAAAATTTTACCCCACACTCACAGAAGGATAAAGGATGAGTGCCCTTGGTTTTAGTACACAGGAATTCTTCCTCTATAGACCACATTGTGTTACAAGGCACACACATGGTAAATCCTAAGGCAGAATAAATTGCTGTAGTTCTGTGGGAGTCAAGATGCATGTGTTCTAACTTTGTTGTACATGGGACATCTGAAGAAAAATATTTATGAAAAATAAAGGAGGGGAGGGACACAGTATTCTTCCACTCTTACCAAACCCAACGTTTTAGAAGAATCATCTGTATGCTATGATGCATCAAGGCAATATAATTACACTGTGAAGTAGTGGTGCTGAGAAAACAAAGATCTCATAAAATGTATAAAACCTGCTAAAATTACGATTGTTCAAAATAATAGTAGAGTTTCAGGGTGACGATATAAAGTGGCGGAAGTTTAAACCTGCTAAAACTACACTTGTTTGAAACAATAGTAGGATTTCGGGGTGGTGATATAAAATGGCAGAAGTTTTGATGGAAAGAAAATTTAACACTGCACAAAAGCAATCTCCAAAACTCATGAGATATTGACATATTTAAGAAAATGAAGCCCAAAACAAAAATCAACATTTAATTTTGTACATTTATGCAACCTGGGTTTTTTTCTAAATTCTAAGAGGATCCATCCAAACATTAAGTGTTCATGAGATTCAATGTCCTTTTGAGCAACAGACTAACCAGTCACATGATCCTATTTTCAGTCATTCGTGTGATTTATCATTCTAAGCCTGTGCTCTCAACTTATGACATTACCATTCACACTACAGCTGAGAACCCTTCACAGCATTACAATAGTGTTGATAGCTTTATTAAGGAAGTACTACAATTGGCTGGCTAATTCCAATAAAAGGGTGAAGGCTGCCTTTTTTCCATAAAAGTACTTGCTTCTTTTTCTATGGAGGTTAGAGAAGCAGAGACATATGCGTTTTACATTTAGAAACCACTGAGATGAAAAAAAAAAATGAGGTATGTTCATTTTTTAAAGTTGTTCTCAACTGTGAGTGAACAAAAAGGGAAATTAGAAAGAAGGAAAATCTATAGGGCTGGCTAAAAGAAGAAAGTTAGTACAGAAACTTTAGCATAGCTGTTCACAGTAGCCTTTCTGAACAGTCTGAGAGCAAGATTAAAGTTTTAGCCATGAAGGAATTGAGAGGAAGGGAGAAAGATGAAGGTATTGTAAAGCTAAAACATTCAAGTAGCTTGTTTAAAGGTTTGTCTTCTGAACTAATACTGGATAAGAACCTGCCTTATGCTTGCATCTACGGAAGCTCAGTTGAGCTATTTAGAAACCCTAAAATCAATTAATGTATTACAATATACAATTAAGTATAAAAGATACACAAGAAGTCTGATATTTGGTATAACAACCAACTCTATCTTAAATGATATCCTAAATATAGAAGCAACAGGCTGGAGAGAACTCGCAGTATATTCGTAGTTCCCTGCTAGCAAGCTACAGAAGGAAGCCTCAGGATGGGATTTCTCATTACCTCTGTGCATATAGTCCTCCCAGGCACAATATCCAAGTCTAGGTATCTCTGATCAGGAATTTTCTTGTATTCCTGGAATTCTTAGTTTAGTCCTTAGGACAGCTCAGCAAGAGTTATGTAACTGCTCACCTAAAGAGCTTTTTCCATTTATATGCCACTATAGATTAAACTGCAAGCAAGCCGCTTCAGTGATTCTCCTTTCAACCAGGCTAGAAAGTCACTCCTCCAGCTTTTTGCTCTGGTCTCCTGCTACAGGGAAATGGGTCCTGTAAGCAGCTTCGTTGCTCAAGACTCTTTAAAAAAGTTACTTCAGATCACATGAATGTAAAATGTTTTCTTCTTTAACTGCTACTTCTAAATTTTGATCTTGAAATCAATACTTGGCATTTAGTGCACTTTGCTTTATATGACTGGAAAAACACTATGTAAAAGCAAAGGGAAAGGCTTACAGTTAACTTTGTAGAAATGTACGTGCCCTGTTAGCATATTCAAGCGATCCATTTGAAAATGGCTTGATACGGTGTGCCTGAGGTTGTGCTCGCCCTGTCTGGTGTCCACCTTTATTTACCTTCGAAAGGCGGGAATTCTCATTGCTCTCCCTGCTAGTACTGGGGCTTCAATGCAAAATCCGGTGATGCCATCAACAGGTCAAATTAACTGAAATGCTGGTCACACAGGCTCTCCCTAGAGAGAGGGAGAGAGTCTTGGCTAACTAACATGCTGTATCTCGAGTGCAGGTGTTAAGCGAACCCCAAACGTCTTCATAAAGTGAACGAACAGTGTGCACGTTGGCCGACGCGGGAGCCCTCCTCCCGTGAGGTAACGCCGCGGCAGGAATCCCGGCCC
>NW_009195256.1:3103-3452 GCF_000690835.1 Fulmarus glacialis | reverse complement strand
CCAGGACCCAAAGGGGTTGCAAAAGCAAGGGAAGCAATTGCCTTAATCAGTCCAAGATCCCTGATTTATTTATGTATTTATTTCGATTTCAAAGCAGTGCTGCTCATCGTATCAGGGCCTTTAGAAGCACAATTATTCTCTCGACAGAAGAGCTAACCTAGGCTGTGATTATTTGCCTTTCTGAAAGACGGCGGTTCCCCGTCAGCCGTCCTCCCCACGAACGCGATCCCGCTCCCACATCTCTCCGAGCAATTTTAGCATCCGACAAACATCCCCTCCAGCCTTCCCGTAGCCACAGCCCGGCTGAACGCCCAGCCTTTCTGCCGAGCTTCCACGCTTCAAAGAGCGG
>NW_009195256.1:2770-3010 GCF_000690835.1 Fulmarus glacialis | reverse complement strand
TTACGGCTTGCAAAAGGCACCCGAGGTCACAGGTGGACGGAGCTGGGCAGTCTCAGCCCCGGCTGGGTTTTGGACCAGGGAGGTTTGCTTATTTTTCAGCCCTGAGAAATGTTTTATTCCCAGATTGTGCCTGGGTTGGAGGGGGATCAGGGTGGGATTCGGAGGCAATGCTCTGCCGGCCTGCGGAGGCAGAGGATGAGAATGAGTGGAAAAGCAGGAAAAGAGGGAGCTGCGCTTTGA
>NW_009195256.1:2219-2472 GCF_000690835.1 Fulmarus glacialis | reverse complement strand
ATCCCCAGGCCGAGCGGGCAGGTCGGGGCTTGGGGCGGGCAGCGTTGGTACCTGCAAGGTCAAGGGGGCAAAAAATACTCGGGGCTGCGGTGGGTCCTGCTGGTGTTTCCCCCACCAGCTGCAAATTTTGCCCCCGTAAAGGGACAAACCCCCTTCGCAGTGACAGCCCTGCAAGCATCCCCATCCCAGGGGGCTCAGCCGCCCCGTTCCTGGGAGGTCCCCGTGGCTGGCAGCAATGCCATGCTGTGTCCCC
>NW_009195256.1:0-1930 GCF_000690835.1 Fulmarus glacialis | reverse complement strand
AGAGCCGTTGCGGCCGCCCGGTGCTGGGAGAGGCAGTGCAGGAGATTAACGGGGAGACCCGGGGCAGCGCCATTCTCCCCCCCGGCACTGGGTGAGGGTCCACATCCCCACGGCCACCCCATGTCCCTGCGGGAAAGGCCTTGCCCCAAATACCTGGGGGCTCTGCCGTGGGACCATAATGCCACCCCCAAATAGTGGCACTAATAACGGAGCAGGGGCCAAACCCGTGTAGATGTGAGATGCAGATTTTGGCTTTGGGGTAGTTTTGGGGGGGACGGGTGGCAGGGGAGAGGTGGCAGTGGGGCTGTGCATGGGGAAGCGGGTGCAGGGGGTGCCCGGGGCTGAGCCCCTCCAGAGCATCCCTGCTTGCCGCCTTGCCCTGCATCCCTACCCGGTCCCACGAGCCCACCCGGGGCCCCAGCACCCCCGCCCTGGTTTGTGCGGTTGTGGGCACGGGAAACAAGCCCACCCTTCCCCAGTAGAGATCTCCTTTGTCTGCCAGCAGGAAAAGTATCTCCCACCCCAAAAAAGGGTTTTAAGGGCATCACGCACTCTCCTCTGCCCGCTGCAGGCAGAAGGGTGAGATGCTGCAGCCCCAGAGCACCCCACGGGCACTGGCATCCCCCGGCACCCCCCAGCATCCCGCCGGTACCCAGGGCGAAAAGGCAGGGCCCCCCCAGCAAAAGGCATCTGTGGGACCCAGACTTGAAATCTTCCACCCAGGGAAATATTTCTGCCGAGGCGTGGAGGGACTGCTTGTGGTTTATTCTAAAAAGGGCTACATTTTTCTATGTTATTTTTTAATTTTCTCTTCTTTTTTTTTAATAGTAAAAGGGGCTGATGGTTCTTTTAACTTTCAGTAATTTGTGGAAATTAAAAAAAAAAAAAAAGAAAATCATTTGCAACGCGACCCAGATTTTAATGGCACTTTGAAATGGATGTCTCCGGGCTTTGTTTTGTTTTTTTTTTTTTTTTTGGATGAACTCACTCCCTGAATGGTGAAAAATCTCTCAAATCTGGATCATGAAAGTGTCCTGAATTGTTTTCCTGATTTTTTAAATACTCCTGACAAATTAATTGTTCTGTATCTGGATGGAGATTAAAATCCTCTTCGTCTTACACGTAGCTTGCAGGAGCATATTTTACCATGAGAAAATAAAGCGAAATTTTATAAAACAGAGTGATTTAAAATATATAAATTAGTAAAAAGGTGGAACCAGCTCTTTCCTCAGGGTTATGTGTGTAAAAAGGCATTTTTACATCTTGTCTGGGCTAAGACTATTGCTGCCTGCCTTCAGAAGTGGCTCCTTCCCTTGAATTAAGCACCAAGGTAGTAAAGATATGGTATTTATAAGCCAAAAAATAAAGCAGGCACAATTTATTAAACAGCTACAGTGTGACAATAAATAATTTTAATGTCAATCAAAATCGGATTATTGTCACTGAATTTTGGATTGAAAAGATAAAAGCCTGAAAGGGAGAATTGAAATCCAATCCCGGAGACGATTCCAATATCTTTGTTCCTCACGATAAATATTTTGGGTAAGAGTTTAAACCAGCTAATTCTTACTTGGGGGGGAAAAAGGTTGAGTGGGATAGGCTTTTAAGAAATATCGTAAGAAAATATATTCATGCTTGGGATTGGTGAGAAGAGCTTTTTTTTGTGAAATTGAGAGAGAAAACAATTTTATGTTCTTTTATTTTTTTAAAACTGCTTGGTTTTTAATTTTCTCTTCAGTGGCAGGCAGCAGCAGGAGAAGGATGCTTCTCCCCACCCGGCCAATATTCACCCTCCTTCCTCCCACCTTAGGAAAACCCAAACTCACCCCCCCGGGACGCATCGGCCGAAGCCGCCCGTGCTTCGGGACAGGCGTTTATCGGTGCAGCCAAACGCCCGGGGAGCCCCGACTGCCGCGGGGCTGCTCCGCTC
>NW_009195255.1:0-32463 GCF_000690835.1 Fulmarus glacialis | reverse complement strand
TTATATTTCTATTATTATTATATGTCTACTCAGAAATTAAATATTTTCATTAAAAATGTGAGTTTATATTGTTGTACAAAAATGTTTCCAAATCCCTTTTTTGATGTTCTTGCATTGATCTTCAAGTGGCTGTTTCCAATTTTGCTTAAATTGATTAAAAACAAGTTAAGAAGCTGAATCAAAATAGAACATTCTTTAACCTCGGTTGTGCCTTTTTAATCGAAGTTCACTTTTTTTTTAATCTATCGAGGCAGTCGATGAACATGAAGTAGAAAGAAAGAAGGCAGGGTACAGGACACTAAAGAGGTTAATGATAGGAAAGTCTGAGAGACTGATTATGGCAGATCAATGTAAGTATGGAAAAAGGAGTTTGTGGACGCAGTAAGACACAAAGTTTTCTATTTAGAAACATAATTTTCTTCTTTTTTGTGTGTGTGTAAATGATAAAGGAGAAATATAATCCTCAGGTCTAAGCTGTTGAAAGCACCACCAGCAGAAATGATGTCCAAAGAAAAGATGGAAGTAAGAGATGTGATGAAAGAAGATATGAAACTCAAAGAAATTATATGCATGTATGTTTATGTTTGGAAAGCCAGATAGATAACAACAAAACAGAAACAAAAAGAGTATGATTATGAAAAGCTGTTCTTAATTGCTAAACTAGAGTAAATTTTGAAGGGTTAAGTATTTTCATTGTTATTTTCTGATATAAGCTGAGTAAACTAGTTCAAAAGGAGCAAGAATTTTTTAGGAGCAAGAACTTTTCACAATCTTTTTTTCCCATTTTTTTTTTTTTTCTTCCTGCTCTAGTATTTCTTAACTCTTTAGCTTGTGTAGATTCAGAACAAATGCTCGCCATTTCTCTGCCTTGAAAGCAACATAGCTACATTTTAATAGAAGATTTTTACGATACATAGGGTTAATGAATTTTATTTGGTAAAGAATCATGAAAGGATAATATAACTGATGGAAAGTCATTCTGTAATTAGATAAGGGTTATACTTATTCTTGAATGGAAACGTACTGCTAGAGTTTTCTAAACAAATTATTGCACAGCAAACTACTGGCAGTCTATCATCAGCACAGTGTTTACCAAGAGCTCCCTGGAAACATCCCAGTTGATTATTGGTATTCAGGGTGAGGTTTACAGCACTGTTTCTAGTCTGTGGGCCTTGCTGTGTACCTGGTGGATGCAGCAAATGGACACTGCTTAAGTTAGGTTTGTAAAGGTTCTTTGCTTGCTTGAGATTTTCACATGGAGTTAGCAAATAATTGCCAAAGCCTTTTATGTATCAGAGAAACCACATCTCAAACCACATTTCATATACAAAATTTTCAGCTTTTCATCATGCCCATATGCACACTGTTTCTGCAATATGTCTTTGTCCATATTGATACCTTTGTGATTAGTAGGGGCCATTTGATTCAGGTTTCAAAAAGAGGGTGAGATTTTCATTTTTAAATGCTTGGGGATGCTTCATAATGAAAGGTTCTGTATTGTAGGAAGTTATTGTATAACTAGAGCATTATATGTAAATATAAATCACTGTATTATATTGACACGTATAGGTGTATTAGGTGTAATCTGACTGTCCACATCTGAAGTGAAAAAGTAACAATATATCTGTGGGTTATGCTGTCATTGGGATAGATGTAACTGCGAACACATAGCCATAAACATAATTTTCTTATACCAAGGAAAAGCCTGGGAAAATTTATACAGCTTTTAACCATAAAGATTTCAATATGCCTTTGCTAAAGTTAACTCAAGATAACTCTGAGCTGTATGAGTTTCTATCCTGCAAGGACTTACTGTGTCACGACACCACCATGTAAGTGAGAGAGCAGTCCCCACAGAGCTGCTGCAGCCTTGCCTGTGTAAGGCAGCCAGCAGCAAGGGCAGCGGTGGGCCTCCCCAGCACACAGTCCGGCGCAATTCAGATTTGAATGATAGGGACGCTACTCAGGTCCAATTGCAGGCTCTGTGGCTATTTACTGCATCTGTGAAAGAAATCATAAATGCTTATCTGAGAGAAGTGGAGAAATAGCAAATACGTATACTATCTGTGTAACAGATTGAAAAATTATAAGTAAATTTAGGCTAACGTCACTGGTTTTAATTCAAAAGATTCTTTAAAAAGATTGAAGGTTCTATTTTAGTTAGTATGTATATTTACAATATTCCTTAATGCTGCACCTGTAACATAAAAAAAAACAACGCAGGAGAACAATAGAAAGTGTACAGTACTTTGGGGGTCATTCGTGCTTCGATTCAATGATTTCTTCGTGATTGTGTGTAAGTTTGTTTTGAATTATTATTTGATTAAGACAGGACTTACAATGATCCTGATGCTTTCTCAGCACTGAAGAGCTTACACACCTTGTAATTGCCTCTAATGTATTCCAATTTTTGCGTGCGTTTGTAACCGATGTCTGGTTCTTTGCCAGACTTTTTGGGTTGCATTGCTATATGCTTCACTCTCAAAGTACTGAGTGATACAGTCATGAAAAATACCTCCTCTTTGTCCATAAAAAGCCCCAATCATATCAGAGATGTTAAAATTTATGCTAAGTCTATTCAGTGAAACATAAATAGTCATCACTTGGAGAACTTGCTATGCAAGGCATGATCCTGCAATATGCTAGGCTCTTCCTAGATATTCTCAGCACCCTCGATTTTTAGTGAGTTGCCTGATGCTCAGCACCTTGTAGGATCTGGACTCAGAGCAGGAGCATGAAAGGACCCAAAGCAAACTGGCAAACATTTAGCTGTTCGTTGCACAACTTTTCTTCACTCTCAAAAGTAACAGTTCAAACAAAGGATTAATTTAGAAAGAAAAAAATAATTAAAATGGAAAGAAAAGGAGGAAGAAGGATGTGTGAAAAAGAATGTTAACAACAGTATTTGAAGAGGCAAAGAATTTAGAGAGATGAAAAACCTGATTTTTCTTTTAAATAACATTAGGAAGGTTGTAGATGTTGTTTAATATTGTCCTTGAATATTTTGCAAGTGGCAAAACCACTTCATGAGATGCCAATTGCTGAAATACAGAGTTGTGATTTAAAGTGACAATGTCACCTTAGTTTTAGTCCAAATGATGGATTTTGTTTTGAAATGGGTTATACCAAACCTAACATGGAGAGATGTGTTTGCATTTTTTTTTTTTAATTTCAATTAAAATTACTTGGTTAAAAACACCACTCCCATAACTTTCTGTTAAAATTTTATATCTTCTAGTGTGAACTGAAATGGGCCTTACAAGGTACCAAGTACTCAGGAATAGAGCTGATGCATCCAGATAGCCAAGACAGACACCAAAAATCCCAAACTGTATAGATTAGCTTTGGACATTTCTTTCCTTTTTAACAGAATGGCTATAAACAACTCAGACAAAGAGTTTTTAAAAAATAGAGGAAGCATATTCTTGATAGCTTGCACCTGGTTTATGTGAAAAGCTAATATGGAATCCTGCAATACTGACTGATATCAGTTTCTTTTCATTTTTTATTATGATAAAGCATAAAGATGGCAAGGTGGTGGAATAGGAAGCCTTAAGTCTTTATTTCATTGGTTTTTAAGTAGCGGATTGCATAGTAAATCAACTTAATTTATGTACCATGTTTATTGTTAAATTCTCCAGATTCATTAAAGCCCTGGAACTGCATTCGTATAACAGAATATGACCTCTTTTCCTGAGTGTTTAATCCATTTTCAAGCTGCATACACCTCTTTGAATATGTGTTAAAGTAGTAGCCTCATTTGACAGCGAGTTTTCATAAAGCTTTGAAGTGTATCATTAAAAGAGACACTGTCGATTTGAATTTTTTCAAGATGACCAATTTAAAAAAAGATCTTTTGAATGTTGGAGCATTTTTTCTAATTCCTAGAAAATGTCTACAAATTTTTATTCTCTGTGAATGTTTGGAAGCATCATTTAGAAGACCAGAGAATATTACTATCATAGCCATCATTATGAATCATGAACACTTTCATATTCCCCCCTCACATCCTTTTCTCTGACAGGAACTCAACCCAGTGCATACAGCCAGCCTGAGTCCCGTGAATCGTTCCAGCATTATTTTAAAACTTTGAAATAGGACTTTACTACAACATTGCTTTGTCCTGTGCACTGCAGTTATTTTCATTCTTTGACTGCTGCCTGTTGTTTGGAGAGATTTTTTAGGCCTGAGCTTTCCAGCACCTCTCTCCAGCAGACCCCTGCCTGCGGAGACCACGCTGCCAACCAACCTTTCAGTCATGGGTCTTTGACAGAAAAGCTCTGCCAGATGTAGCTGCCATGATTTCGGATATTCATGCTCACAGCTGTCCATCTCACAATTCTGCTGGAAATTACTGTCACCCTAAAGGGACAAGAGAGAGAAGCATGTGCCTGCACTTCAGCCACCTACATTCACATCGCCTGTTAATTTAAACTGCCAGTGAAAGAGCCTTTGCCCTAATCTTCTGGACTGTCGACGGGATTACTGTCTTCCAGTGGGGGGGCAAGGCATAAAGCTGGGAAGTGGTAACATCCAAAATTGTGGCAGCTTTGAACTTCAGTGTGTGTGAGCCAGAGCACAAACTACCTGCACTAAGTAAACAAGAAAAAAATAGAGCAAAAAAAGGTCTTTAATCTTTCTCAGCTACACTGCATGACAAGTTTCTAGATGAGAAAGTGGCATTCAAGTTCCCAGTGTCCTTTTAATGACTCGGTGAAATATATTTTATTTTCCCAGTAAAGTTGTTAAACTGTGAATATTTTATCCAAGCTATTAAAGTTACTTTTTAGTCTTACAAATTGGGCACAGAATATTTAAATATGACAGAAGAAACACTAGATATGATAATATCTGACAGTTTATGGGAATATGTTTCAAATTACAAGCAAAGCATGTGCATGCACACATGAATACAGCTCTGGTTTCTCTTCAGCATTAGGCAATGTTCTTTCATAAAAGAAAGGCGTGAAGGCTCCTGCTAGTCTGTTCAAAGGAAGGACATTTATATATTTTATATAACACACTCTATACTGCTGTGTTATGGTATGTAATATATTGGAAGTTCTCAGTCTGTGATAGACCCCCAAAGGGTAGACATGTAGGTCTAAGAGATGAAAAAAATCAAAGACATGATCTCTTGACAGAATTATATAACCTTCTCACACTGCCTCTGAACTTCATTGAATCCTTGAGGTGACAGAAAGCTGGCAAGCTAAGTAGAAGCAGCTGCTTGTGATGGCATGCCTGAGATATATGAATCTATTCAGTGTGATCAATGGCTGAATGCTCAACAGCCCAAGTCATTGATCACCACGATGACCCCAGTTCCTGCTAAGTCCATCAGATTGCTGTGAAGGCTTTAAGAAGCAGGGAGTGGAAGATGGAAAGCAGGACATAAACAGCAAAGGGAGGAGAAAGACAGAGGCACGAGCCCTCCTCATAAAAGCTGTTCAGGAAATTGCAAAGCTCATTACTATGTGTGCGGTACTTGATCGCACTGAAGTTTTGCTTTAAGGTGCATACCTGACTAAAAGCTGAGAAATTCTGTTCTATACGTAGTCTGGGATTGCCACGGGAGCCTGCCTTCCATGGAATTTCAGCTGGGGTTAAAGGTCTAAGTTCTCCATGCTCCTTTGGCAGTCTCAGCTATAATATGCACGTGCACGTGCACATGAACCTTATTTTTTATATCCTTTCCACAAATGGTCTTTAAAATATTGCATGTAATAAACAAAATATCAACCCACAGTATATGCCAAATTTTGCCAAAGAAAGCAACAAGGATATAGTGCAAGCAGAGTGTTTATTATGTGAACGTGTAAAAAGGGTACAAGTGAGTTTTATTAAATGTGTTCTACTCATATGCAACAATAATTTAACAATTGAATTGTTTCACAAAAGGAACTATTTTAGTGCAGTTGCATCATGAAAAATGACTTTGTTAGAATGGCAGAACAGGTTTCCACATGCTTTAAGTCTCAGGGGATTTATCTAGTTTTCTCAGTTCACTAATGAAAATATCTTTTACAGCTTTTAACGACAAAACTTGGAAAACTCAAATGGGCTGCAAAAGCCCAAGCTGGGTTCCTTCTCTCTCATGCATCATCATGCACTAAAGATGCTCCCAGTTAAACCTTAGCAGTCTTTCTGCTACCCTTCATTATGATAGCTCAGTTTTAGTATAGCACAGAATTTAAATGCACTGAGACTGCATAAATCTCATTGTTGATACAGTAAGTAAAGCCAAAAGAAAATTCAGTTCACTCCATCAGAAGTGGGAATAAAAACACTTTTTCCACTAAAGTAATCATACATGAATGTGAATATACACAAGGGGACTGATCCAGAAGTAAAAGTCTCTCCCAATAACTTGGAATCTGGATTTAGTCCAAAGAGGAGATCTGTTGAACAAAACCAGTGCATTTTACATCAGCGCTTTTAAGCATGGAAGTGCCCTATAAAGGCAAATGTCTTTGAGGCTATTGTTTAATTTAAGGTTAGATTTGTTTCACAGAGCTCTATTCTGAAGGAAAAATAGTCTCACATATACAAATTGTTTAGTTTCATATAGCAAAAAATTACATGAATCTCAGCTACTCAGCTACAGAACTGCTAGTATTCATGATGCACCAATTAGATTATAAGACTTGAGCTTAGAGCCAATGTGCTCAAAGCAGAAGAGAAGATTAATTTCCGTTTTCACCAGGAGAAAGCCACATCCCTATTTGTTATACTATTCTCATGCATGCATTAATATTTCTTTTGTTTTCATTTTCACATATTTCCTTTCATTATATAGCAGTTGGACTATAAATATAGCTGTTAGTAAGATAGAGTTTCCAAGTACATAGAATCAGAGGAAGAGATGCTTTTTTTGTCCTGGTGCAAATTAGGAGTACTTCCAGTGGTGCCGTTGGGATTACAGTATTGTAAAAATGAGACAGAATTACATTTTTAATCTTCCTTCCTACCGTATCTTCATATCTTCATCTCCAAGTCCAAATATTCTTTGATTTTTGAGCACTTCTAAGTAAACAAAGATGCATTGTCATGGTGATAACTGTTGGATAAGACTGTCATGAAAATAACTGAATTAACTGGTTAGAGTATAGTTCCTTATTTCATTATGTGACTACGATATCAGGCCGTCTCATTTTGCTTTCTCAATGCAAAAGACATAATAATTAACACAGCAAGTTCTTTCACTGTGACATACATTGTTTTGAGGTTTGAATGAAGGGAAGTAGTAAACCTAACAATTTTACCCACAAAGATAAATGACCTATTCAGTTTGTTCACCTTCACCTCTCATGAGCGCACCCATTTGCACCTGCGTAAAATGTGATTTGCAAATCCAAATTTAGTATATATTTAACACCACTACTACTACTTTTTTTTATGATTGTGTCTTTGATATCAATATGCAGATCTTTGGCCATGTCAGTTCTGCACATGGCAGGTATTCTTTATGGGATCTCATTGAATCCCCCAGTACAAAAAAGGCCTCTTTTGCATTTAGCATTAGAAATACTGTATCAGGACAGATTTTTTTAGAAAAGTTTTCAAAGTTGATCTCACATACTCCACCGATTCCAGATGTTAATAGATGTGCTTGTCGGCAAAACTACTTGCCATTGCATTTCTTACCTTGGTAGATCTCTGTCTTACTCTTACTGTTTCTGGGCTGTTCTGTTATGTATTTCCACCATCCCTCTCCATTCAGTCCTGTAGCTTAATGAGTTTGACAGAAATTCCCTCCATTTTTATCTTAAAGGCAAACAAAAAAAATGTGTATGTCATTTTGCTTGAAAGTCACAACACCTACATGAATTTTTTTTGAAATTGCATTTCTTGCAGCAGAAACGGGAGCACAGTCAGTTGGCCCAGAGGAACTCCTAAACACACACAGCTGGATAAATTACTGCTGTTCACTTTTGTCTTGCCTGTAGGCATTTTTTAAGAGTTTTCAGTTCAAGTGCACTTTTACCTCTTGTTTAATTTTAATTTATTAATCTAACAACATAATAATACCTTTAGGAAGTATTAGTGCTACAGAAAGAGCACACATAAATTCTGTATATACATATATGTATGTATGTGTGTGTGTATAACATACATAAAAACTGAACAGTGCTTCCTTTATAGTAGTTCCACTCTCCAGCTTGGTTGAGCTGTAAAAAAAAAAAAAAAAAAAATATGGTCACTTGCATAAACAAGGAAAATGGACTCTGTATTTATTAGGCTTTATAGAAAGGTTCTTTAAACTTGAGTAGAGTTGAAACTAAGCGGCTAGAGAACTGAGCAGAAATTGCTCCAAGTAATATACCAAGCAGTGAGTCTTCACCCAGGGGAGAGGGAGAAGCAGAATGTGCTGAGCACCTGGAAGTGGGAATCAAAAAAATGAAACTCCGGAGAATTTTACTCAGCTTTTGAATTTTCCTGTCATGCTACCCTGTCTCTCCATCACACAATTTTCTGCTTTCTTTGGCAACCATATGAAAAGTGGAGCTGCAGCAGCTACCAGTGCCAGACTCCATGTCCTCTTCTTGAGGCAAGACATTCAGGCTGCAAAGAGCCGGGGTCAGGGGAAATAGGCAGTTCTCCCAAGAAAATGTCTGTTTTGGTGGATCAAGAGGAGGCTCTGCGATGGATGCCTGGAGTGCAGCAGCTCTTGGAGAAGGCGCCTGCAGAGAGCAGGGTGGTGCTGCGCAGTGGAAGGATGCCAGGAGCTCTGCTGGTGCCGGAGGGAAAGGGAACCCTGCCGGATCGCTGAAGTGAGTTTTTGAAGGTTATAAAAAATGTAGTTTATTATACTCAAAATGAGGGAAGGGGTGGGGTTAGGTTAAAACAGAGACTAAGGAAAAACCTTCTTGGAAAAGGAATGAAAGGGGCAGAAGAGACAAACTATTACTGAAAAATAAAGGTGATCCACGGCAAAAATTTGTAAGCTGCTGATAAGAAACCTAGTAAGAACTGTGCGTCCCCTATAGAACTGTGTGGCATGCTTTAGTTTAGAGATTAGATTGTATTATACTCTATTATATGCTGTGGAAAGCACACCCTCCCCAAAAAACTGCTTTGAAAATGTTTAACTTTTTGTTATTACAAATAAACACACACAGGTTAAGTGCTTAATAAAGTTTAAAATACTTTATCTCCAACAAGTCTGCTTTTTTTGTTTAGGTAACTTATTCCTAATATTTGTTGGGTAGGTCTTTCATACAATCCTAGACAAGAATCAAAAGGATAGGAAAATACGTTCCAGAACTGGAAAATTTATACAGGAAATGTACATGAATAATCCCAAATATATCAGCCTTTAACTCAGTTATATTTCATAAAATCATAAAATTAACAAATTAAACAGCAATGTGCACAGAAGAACATATAATAACTCTGACCATTTCCATATTTTCTGATTATTTCTGTTCCAAGCATCTTTCTTCATATGGTCTTTGCGCCCATACAGGATAAAGTCAAATTTTCTCTCTTCTGTACTCAGTAAATTCTCACAAGGTCCAAAAAGCATCCTCTAATGACAAGGCACTGTTCTGTGGGGGGTTTTGCAATATCTTTTACAAAAGTCTTCAGTTTATAAACTATTCAAACAAGGAATATATTGGTTGGCATAGATTTCCAGTTGTATATGGCATAGATAATTTCAGCACTATAAAATTAGTATTATAAAGACTATGCACCAGATTTTCAGCTAGTGGAAATCAGCATAGCTCTTTCCATGTTACATGAATCAACTTAAATGAATTCTTTAAGTGGAGCAGGTTACACTACAAAAATTTTGTCGTTTTTAGCTATTCATGGATATTGGATTTTTTAGGTAAAAAGTTTTGGGTGTTTTTTAATTTTAATTTTAGTACAGAATTGCAAACTCTGAACTTTAAATGATTTTTGCATCCTCTATGGCACAAATGTTGTTTGGACACATTATTAAAACTTATAGTGTATAGTTATATATAAAGCTTATACTATATATACAAAGCTGCAGGGAAATACCTTTTTTAAATTACTGGGACCAGCCCTGCAAACATAAATAGTTTTCATTTACAAGATTAGACCCATTGATTTCAAAGGGTATATGCGTACATCTTCAGAAGTACTGATGTGAAAAAGCATTGTAGATTTTGTAACTTGTAGCTTCCCCTTCAGAAACCTAAAAACATAGCAAATTCACTGACGGATTAGGAGACAGTGCTGTCATATGACATAGACCCACAAATGTTAGGCTTCAGCACCTCAGTGGGAAAAGTCTCCCCAGATCCTCAACAGACATCCCATGTAACGTGGACTTCCATGTTATATATGATCAGATCCCTTGTCATGTATGAAAAGCACGCCGGGCACATTTTTTCCTGTATTTTCCTGATAAGTCGATGCTTTTATGGTTTTTTAGTATCTTGAGTTATGAAGCCTCTAGAAAAGCTGCTATGGCTCACATGGAGATAAACTGTAGAGTGTGACTTTATATGGCACAGTCAGGGGGGCTGATCAGACTTTCTTGTCATTGACAAGATGTAGAGTGGCTCTCACTCTGACTCCATTATACCTCTCTGGGACAACAGTGGCCCAAGTCAACTCTGTACTTACCCAGGGCTTCCAAAAATCTTTAAGACAGCAGTAATCCAAGACCTTATTTGAAAATGAGCTGTGATACTTTATTACATGTGAACAGATGAACAGTTATGAAAAATGCATGTAGAAACAAAAAGCAGTGTAGAATATTTCCTTTAATGCAAAAAAAGCAAAATCAACTGACTAAAGACAATCTTCAGAATAATCACAATTATGTTGTAATTACTCTTTCCTATACGTCTGACTGTAATCCAATCTAATTCAATCTATCTAAGGCATTTCTAATGTGTTTTTCACCATAGAAGCTAGGCACCATTAGGAACTTATCTCTGTTTCCACTTTACCTTGGTGGTGACATGTTTTCAAACCAGATGATATTCTATGTCAGAAATATCAAGACTTCCCATAACCTGAATTTAGTAATCCCCCTGTATTTTTAGCTTCCTGACTCTTCTTACTGTCTGCATTTCAATATGGAGTCTCCAGTATCTGCTCATCACTCCTAATTACTTTTATTTTAGCTTATGTTCCTGATTTCTGGGCCAAGAAGTTTAAAGAACTATGAGGTACTCTGACGAAGCATTTAATCAGGGCTGAGTAATCAAACAAAAAGCTTTTCAGGGCAGGGTGGAATATGGGAGGAACCATATTGTCTGCCCGATTATTGTGTTTCCTGTTCTCAGCCCTGAAAGAGTTCCTGCAGGGACCAGAAGACCTGCCCATAGCTTGATGGGAAGAGCTCCCGAGTAAGTAGAAGCCATGTAAAAAGGGAGTGGTGGCGGAAAACAACATAAAATCAGTAAAGTAGGAAAGATTTAAAGTATAGACACTTTTCATCTCCTAGAGCCTTTGTCATCAGGGTGCAAAACTCTAGAATTATTTGTGGCTATAGGTGAGGGGCAGAGGAAACCTAGCCATTAAGTCCTAAGAGGTGTTATCAGATGCATCAGGGTTTGGCTGCAAATTTGACTACATTGCTGTGGTGCACAGAGAAATGAGTGAGGAAATATCTGATTAAAGTGTACATTGCTGCTGAGGCAACTGAATGTTGCCATAGCAATTGAGATGAAATGTGCAAAGAAGTGAGATAATTAAATCTAACCCCTTTAGTAGTTTTGATAGTCAATGCACTGCCAATAGGAAAAGTTATCTACAGTGTTAAAGATAAAACATATTCCTCGTGGAAGTACTCCTTGCTGGTATTTTGTTGCTCTCTTTCTAAATGCATCGCTTCAGGTAGCTAATTTGAATGTTCTCTTTAATAATCAAATACAGTTTTGACCTTGGTCTGTAACAGCCTAGAACTTTTGCTGACTTATTGTATCATGGGAACTGTCTACACAAAATACCCAGAATGTTTTTATTCCCCCTTCCTCTGTGTGCGGTACAGTAAAGCCCAGGCTATCATCTCAAAGCTTACAGTTCAATAATATCTAGAACGTGCTGCCCTCTTCAGGAGCTAGCGATTAAAAATAGGTAATTTTGTTTATTGATTCAGAAACTGTAGTAAGCAAACAGGAACTACAGAACTGACTAAGTTGTGGGGTTTTTGACATTTGTAATGCCAATGCCAGAGACACTGAAAGTAGTTGTAACATTAATAGACAAACCCGATTTTAAAAAAGGAAATCAAAAACTTGTTAGCATTTGTTAAATAAAATTTGAGAACTGGGTGGTCATATCCACATCCACTCAGACTATTTATTTCAGCCAGTGAAAGCAAAAGCTAGGAGAAGCCTTGACTCACTTCTAAAATAATAATTCCGTATTCTATATGCCAGCAAATAATCTGTTATTAAAAATTATTTGTGTGCAAAAAGAACTCATACATTAGCTGTCACACTAAACTTATTTTACTTCAGCTGCTCGGCTCATCTGAATCCATGTAAGGATTTAAGCCATGATTTAGCAGAACATTAAAACATACACTCAACTTTAAGCACAAACATTGCCGCAATGACTTCAGAGGGCTTCGTGTGAAAGTATTGAACAACTTGCATATCAGTCTGGAGGCTTGCATACATGGCTGATAGGTAGGGGACAGGCCCACAATTTGCAGTTCGTACCTTACAACATTGTAACTCACGTTGTAGAATCTTAATAATTAAGCAGGCAAGAACTAGAGGCAAAATCTACCCTTTTTTGAATATAATTCCTTTTGAAGTCAATGAGAACTTTTGTTCATTTATGAAATGGTGACATTTTATTGGTTTACAAACAGCTTTGAAAAAAAATTATTACAGCTTTGTGGCAGGGGGACTCAAAAGTTGTGTGGAGGAAAGTCAGCTACTACTTTGCTGAAATGAATGGATTTTTTATGTAACAGTCCCAAACAGGCAGTGGATTAATGATTTCCTCACCCAAACAGCACAGCAAACTGTGAGGGCTGACGAGCAAAGATCTCTGAGAAGGATGCAGAAGCCAGTGCTTTGTGGGAACTTGGCTCAACTGGGATGGATGTTCAAAGGGCTCATTTTAAGCTTACGTGAAATACTGTTTCTTTGGCTGAGGGTGACCCTATTTTCCTGCATTTTATAAATGAAGCAAAAGAGATATTCTGTGCTACATCTCACATGAAGCACCATGCAGAAGATGTAGCCCACAAAGAATGGAGCAAAGTGGCTTTAAGCCATCTCTGTAGACACTCACATTCAAGGGTGGATACAGGCCAATGAATCTCCGGGTAAATTAGAGCAGCCCTCAGGGACTGTTCTAATTTACATTAGCTTTACCCAGGCTCCTTACATCTTGTGCTGTGCTGCAACCTAGATTAAGCCTGAATTTCTGCAGCACTGAACACTCTGGAAACTCCCTTTTTGCCCAAGGTAAACTCCTTGAACGGAAATAACTCCTGTACCGTACCAGGGAATTCTTCTCTATCTGGACACTCCCTTACCTGTAAATACCCATATTTCGTCCAGCGGTATATGTGGTCATGGTGAGAATCCGGAATCAATCTATCATTTATTTTAGTTTTTAGTTTTCCTCTTTAAAGGTAATAGCCCTACCTAGACATCAACATTTTTTTCTAAGAGGTTTGTGACTGTATCTCTTGGTTATAGTAGCATTTTCTAAACATAATTTTTAATTTAATTCCTTAATTCTCTCCCTTGCATGTTTAGGATTTAATTTTCTCAAAGAATGAAAATAGTTAAGAATAACAAGTGGGTTTCAAGTGTTCTCCCTTCTTTGGCATAAAACCGTTTTACCTCTGAAAACTATGCACAAGGCAGATAGGCAGATTCTGTACCTAACCCTGGCCACTTCAGCCGGAGTAAAGTTGTATTCTGTGTGAGAAATGATGACAGAATTTAGCCTATTGTCCTGAAAACTTTTTATTCTCGAACTACACAATTGGGACATACAGCACAAGATGTTATAGAGAAGTTAAAATCCTCTCAGCATAGATATTGAGTGAAAGTGATCACTCCCTGTTCAGCCTTTAGTTAAAGGAACTGGTAGCAGTGATTCATTTCTTTCCTTAGAAAACAGAATTGCTACGATGTCAGGTATAAAACAGACTGAAAGGGATAATGAAAAGAAGGAAGAAAAAACAGTTAACTAGTATCCATTCTTTCATTTCCACATCACAGTTAAAGCATGCTGGCGAGGTGTGTGGTGTACTTGGTACTTTCTCAGTACCCCAGTCTAACCACTGCAAACTTTTTCTAAAGCAAAACGTAAAGGCTGATTCATTATTTCAGTAACTGGGAAAAGATTTTTTTAAAAAATCATGATACAAATTTCTTAATGAGTAAAGAAGAAAATCTTTAACATTTCATTGATAATTGTCTCCTTTCATCTTAACTCTTTTTGCACATGCTTTACCCTGTTTTCTCCCACTCCATAGCAGAGTGACAGCAAGCCCATGGTTTTATTTTCAAAAGCACAATCACAAGCTGGATGCCAAGATCCTATGTCTGTATTTTATGAACACTACGCAGATAAATTCCAGCTGGCATGCAGTTCTAAATACAGATATGCACAATAGCCTGTGCTTTTTTCTAATCCAGTACCCGCTAAGTACATGTAATATATATTCAGAACTTCATTAAACTATTGCTCTATGATTTGAACACATATTTTCATTTTTTGTTTTGATGCTGATGCATTGTTTGGCAGCTAGAATCCCTGCAGATAAGGGTATAATAATTAATAACATTTTCTTTGCTTTCTAGGGTCTTTATGGCAGAATGATGAATTCCATCTTTTCCAGAATGGTAAGCAGAAAGCTATTTCTGTTTCTGGTAACAAAGAACATAAGGTAAATTCTTGTAAGAAAAGATTGCCAAATTGCTTGAGAAATAACTGTACTGTACAATTTCATAATTATATGGCTTATGCAACTGAAGATATTTGAATATTCAAATCCTGTAAGCTACCTAGAAAAGATTTGCAGAACATTATGCTAATTATTCAAAAGAAAGTAAGTTAGGATTAAACATCCCTGTTAGAAATGCTGCTGACCCCGGAATGCTCAACTTTTTATTTTTCTTAACAATGTATAAATTCCTATAAACATAAATACATTGTTCTATCAGTGAAGAACATAAATATCTCTCTTCTTTAGGCTGAGAAAGGGTGAGTTCCATAGCATGTGTTACTATTTGAATTGTATAAAATTGATCTTTATTTATGTTTCACTAGGACTTTGCTGTATCTGTGAATTTAAAAATATGTAGTTTCCAAACGTAGACATCACTTCTGCATGCTATCATGTTGTTTAAAAAAGATGGTTTCATTTGTCATTCTTTTTTTTTTATGGCTGAAAAAGGCAATATTTATTTTGCCCCTTGATCATAACATCTTTACAATCAAATAAAAAGAAAAATTCATCACACTGTATGTGTAAAGGTCATCCTAAAATAACACTCCTGAGCAAACTATACTGAATCCTATGAGTACGTTGCTAAGGAGAAATGTTTTCCAACAGGTCTCGGGCATTCACTTTGTAAAAAAAATTCTTTCCCACTACATAAAAATGTAGTCTGAAATCAACATAAAACCATCATGAAGTGAAACTACTGTTAAAGCAGAAAGAAATATTACTCGAAAAATATCCCATCGGAGCACAAATTCTGACTTGAAATGTGACTGCTTCTTAGTGTTACACTTGAAAGATCTTCCATCTAATCCCAAAAGGAACTCAAGACCCTTTAAAAAAGGAGATTATTCACAAACTTTAATGCATAAGAGCTTAAAACAATGATAGATTTTTGTTGTCTTTGATAGAAACAGTATCAAAGTTGCCAGTGTTCAAGAAAACCAATAACAAAACACAAGTTTTATGACGAACTTTAAGAATGATGACTTGACTTCTGATGAACATGGAAGGTTAGCTGTTCTTTGAAACTTTATTCTAGGAAAGTAAAACCTGTAGGTGAAGCTGTTTTGAAACACTTGTTTTTGACCTGTAGATCGAGTCCTCCGATAATAACAATGAGGTCTGCTTTAGCAAAGTCTGTAATGTATTTTTACCTGCCTGCTAACAGGGAGTATTTCAGAAGCATCAGGGTTGAGGATCCTTTAGGGGCCTATCTACGATTAAAGAAAGGGAAAAGTCATGTTGAACTAAGGGGGGAAAAAACCTAAAAAAAACCCCCAGAACAGTCCAAACAGGCATGAGAACTACATTTAACCTCCTTCATCCACAAACATAAAAATGTTCAAGAAGAACTCAAGAGTCACTTTTAATCAAAAAGATTAACTATATGACAGTTAAGTATGTTTAGGATTAAAGCATCAAAGGGCCTGTCTCTTTTGTGTGTATTTGCCTATTAGCAGTAGGTACTTGGCACAAGGATCGTATGTAGGTTGCAGCCACAGACAGACACTTGCACTTGCATACACCCTTTTCTGCAATGTTCATTAGGCAATAATGTTGTCAAAGGTAAGTGTTTACCAGCAGCTTTAGTCTACCTAAAACCATTTTAGCCTGAGGCTGATCTTGTGAAGAAGGCTTGGGGGAAGGGCAGAAGAGAGAGAAAACGTTTCATTTTTCATGGAGACAAATGTATTTAGCCAGTATCCTGATTTGAAGTAATTTATAACTCTAAATTTGTATGTTAAGTGAAATTATAATTATTTTTATTTTGAGGCCAGCTATGTGATTTACACTACAAGCGAACAAGATAGGACAAAGGCTTGGACCTGAAGGGTTACTACAACAAAGACAGTAATAGATTATTTTGGGGAGAATTAATTTTTATATGTATAACTATGTACACCTCAATGAATTTTCCCTGACTTGCTCGGGAATACAGGGTTACTCTGCTGATTATGAATTTCCTTTATGTAAATATTAATTCAAATATAAATATATTTTCAAGTTGGGTGTCTTTGGTTTAAGGAATGGGAAACTGAGCTTCCTCATATTACTCCCTTTCAACATTGCAAGGCTTTTTTAAATCCTAAAAGTAAGATAAATATCACAGAAGAAAATAAATTCTTGAATATAATTAATATCACTTTAAGAAAATATACTTTCCTTCCCATTTCTAACTCCAGCTGTGCTTAATGAATAAAGATTAAATGCACATTACTATGAACAGTCACAACACCTAGATTTTAATCTAAAAATTGACTTTTTTCTCTATATGTTAAGAAATTATCTATTACCTCAAATTATTCCTAAATATGTAATATTCGGTGGTAGCACTTCATTAAATATATAACCATTTTGTCATTAATTTTTAACTTCACAACTGTTTTTAATATATGGAAAATCATGTTTTAGATAAACTGAGAACATAAAAGACCCACTAACATACGTGGAACACCACCGCATCTAAAAACTGAAGAAGACAAAAAATAGTTCTCACTTTCCTCTCAATTAAAACTCTGTGCAATTATTCTTTTAGATTATAGATCTCTTTTGGGATTCTGGTTACACAGAACTTTTTGGTTCATTTCACAGGAATAATATTCATCTTAATTAGCAAAAACAATTGATGGGCTTTTCTCTTTTTTACAAGAGGGAGTTCACTCGGTGTACTGATTACGAGGAGTAGATTATCCTGATAAATGAAAAGTTCTTGTCTTTTTGAACAGCAGCTGAATATGTTATCTGTCTTCAGCCTTGTAGCTTCTTTGTTAGACATCACCTTGTTGAGACAGAATGACTTACTTGGTAAGTGGTTGACCCGATTTTTTGTCTGGCACCCTAACATTGCTGGGCATTATGCCAAGCTGGATTCTGTAGCTATTTATGACTGCATTCAAGGTTCAACTATGCAAATCACAACTATTAGCCAAAAAAGCATAGCAGATTTGTTTTTTAAATATTTCCATAGCTCACAAGGTCAAAGCATTTGTTTTCACAATTTGAAAATATAGTTTTGTAAGTAATGATCAGTAATGTTTAAAGAGATTGTCACCTTTTAACATTTTATTTAGACTGAATTAGACAGAACATAAACATTTTTCCTCATGTGCTACAAAATAATTGTATGGAGCACATGTTTGTGAACAGCTTAGCTGCACCACACAGAACTACAACACAATAAAAGGAAAATGAACTATGACAAAACATCTTTGGAGAGTGAAGCCTTCCTCCTGAAGGCCACCCTGATGAAGCTGGCTGCAGGGAGCTGCAGAGAAAGGCAAGGCCCAAATGCCTGCCCTGCCCACAGCCTGGGCAGCTCTACATTGCCTGCACAACTTCTGCTCCTAGTTGGTGTGAAATCAGACCTGAATCCCAACTGAATCCCTAGCCAGTATGTATTCACAAATATTTATCCCTTTGCTATTTCCCAGACCTAAATCCATCCAGCATCTTTTTGGTGGATTGTAGTTGCAGGCAGATACAAGGTGCAATGGCCCTGTAGACCCGTTCTTGCACCATGCGCTGTGGTGGTTTGCTGGGCGCCAGCTTGGGAGACTTCTGTTGGGTTCGGTGTTTGCTGCTCATCCCCCCCATTCCCATGACATCTGAGCAACACCGAGACTGAAAAGTCAACCTTGTGCAACTTCAAAAGGAGGTAGCGCTACAGAAGTTCTTTGGGTTGGGTTTGCCATTTGCTCTGTGTGTTGTCCAGTATCAGTCCCGATTTGAATCCTTTGACAATCAAACATATAGGCTGTCCTGCTCACTGTCATCCTGCAGATTAGCTGTTGATTTTTCTCGGTTCTTTGAAGTAACAGTGAAAACATGTTTACAAAACTAGCAGCGGTATATGTTATGTAGTAAGAACTGTGTCTACAGAAAAATGAAATGTGATTTAAACACACTCTACTCACAAGCAGAATTTGAAAAGAGGTTGTGTGCACAAGATGTTGCAAGACAGATTTTAAAAAGACATATATCTCTACCAAATCCTAATTTCCTGACAAACTTAACAAAAGTATTAATAAACCTTACACATGTATCAACAAGCTTATCTATAAAAGATAAAAAAGATAAAAATATATTAAAAAATAATAATTCTATCAACCCAACACTTAATAATACAAATAGGCAATATATAATATGTAATATGTAATATAGAATATAGAGAGACAGGCATAATGATAATACATTATAGACTATATATAGAAGACAATATAGTAAACTGAGACATTTCCTCTTAGAGGAAAGGGAAGTAGATTTAAATATGAACAGTGCACAGTCTGTTTTCTAATACAGAATTGGGTATACTTTGGATTAGGTCCAAATTTTGTGACAGAATCCAAGGTGGGAGCACATGGTCCTTCACCAGGTGAGCATCCTTCACATAACACCAAGGGTGCATAAGGGCTGCTTAATTTATTGATTGTAACATGAAATAATTAACAAGGCTGAACCTCTGGTTCAGAGCATTTCTTTGTCTGAAATCAAAGATTAACATTAAAAAACTAAAATAAAACATTTATCTGTTTTAACAGTTCGCCTTATCAGTCAGCAGTTTTCTTTATAGTCGTAAGGCAAAAAGCGTCTTTTTTAAGATTCTATTGACTAAGAAAAACAATCTGAGTGTGAGCTCACAGTGGCTGAGTGTAGTTTTCATTTGTGAGATACTTTTTATTCATCACCTGAGTTTTGTGGGTTGTAGTAAAATAATGTGTTTCAGCAGAAGTGAAAGAATTATGGGAGAAATGATGTGAATGAGTGCAGAGTAAAGCCAATTAAGATAAACTAATTGGTCAAAGTCTGATTTCTCTGTTTTAGTTACCATCTACTCAGAGCAGAAGGACTCACTGATCTTAGTAGGCTTTCTTCCCTTACTTACGAAAACTGCAGGACTGCGACTGTAGGGCTTCCCTGAATCACCTGTAACAGTATTTCCCCATACTTCTAACAAGGTGTGAAAGAGGCTTCCAACAAAGTAGAGAAAATATATTAAAGTGGGACAAAAAATAAAGGTTGAAACGGGAATATGGAGATTTTCCATCAGATTCATAGGGTTTGTACAAAGCAGTAGAGTCTGAGCCTTATTAATACAAATACAAAGCCCCAGAATTTTTTCACGGTTAAATTTCTGTGCCTTAGCCAATCCTTTTTTAAAGAGTCCCTTTTCCAATGAAAGGCACAGAGCAGTGTGTTACGGTAAACACTAGCAACTCTGTCCACAGTATAATCTAAATAATACTTAAGAAACTAAATCCAAAACATTAGCAATAAAAATACTTAGCGTGTATTTCTTTCCGGGGAGCCTACATGGAAATTGAATTCCACTGAGCTGCACTTACACAGAACAGAATTCAATTAAAAAAAAATCCGCCTGGATTCCATGCTGTGAAAAGCCCTTGCAAATTTATTTTAGGGACTTCGGGTGTGGAGCCTGGACATAGTTTTATTTTATTTTTTAATGGAATCAGTCTTAATGTCTAAGGTTATTCTTTACTTGCCTCTGCTGCACAGTTTTCACATATAAGCCAACTGAGGACAACTCGTTATTAAAGAAGTCGGCAGGTGTCCTGTGCTCTGAAACATATTAAATAAAGAACTCAACAGGATCATGTTGACTGTAAGCTCCACAAAGAAATTAAATAATGAAGACTCTTCAACAAAGACCAGTTCTGCATAAGTAAAAAAATGTCTTGTCAGAAGATGGAAAGTTCTCCTACAGATTTTTACTAGAATCTCTATTTTAGTATTTTCTGAAAACAGGCAGTCTATAAATTTTAGACACTTAAACTTTCTGACCTGAGTCTTACGCAGTAGAGAGTGATCAGAATGGCAGGAAGCGAATAGTCAAAATCTGCCCTTCTCTACACAGCTTCATTGCTCAACAAAAGAGCCATTGCAAAATGGCCTCGTTATCACTCTGAAGTTTGTTGAATTGTCTTACCCATGTCAATATTAATATGAAATAGCTCCAGGAAATACAAAGAAAAGAGTAGAAAAGGGTCCACTGTATTTTTAGTTAATATTTTTCTAATGTATGAAGCCCTCCAGCCACAGAAACATTTAAAATACAGTACCCTTTGAGATTTAAATGTATTTTGGGACAAGGCAATTTTAAATCACATCAAGAAGGTTCAAAACCAATATAAATACAGTTTTGAACTTCCCACTTATTCTGAGTTGCCGAGTAATTGCCCCAGACAAATATTTTTAGAGTGGGCTTTAATATAAGGAATCACAAAATGTATTGGATTTTCATTTATTAAAAAATGTTGTCATGCAGTAATTGTTTGAAGAAAATTGACAATTGAGAAATCTGAGTAAGTCCCTTTTTGAAGAAAAATTAAACTTGATTTAATTCTCTTTGGAAAAAAAAATGTTCACTTCAATAGAAGTAGGTCTGGGCAACTCAGAGTCGATTGGAAAATAAATTATGCTAAGTGCATCCAGACTCACCGAGCATCTTTAAGAATCGGAGTGTTCATAATGAACCAAAGTCTTCCGACAGCTCAATATGACTTTAAAACAATTAATATGAAAAAATATTATAAAACCTTTGTTGACCAGGTGTTTGCCCTTTTTATCAATACAATATATTCCTATAATGGCCATCCCATGCTCTGTCATTAAAATGTGAGCTTTCGTTTCAGGTGCTCTGCCTCAGACATATGGAATTCTCATCTGCAGTTTTTACCTCCAGTCTCCAAGTTAATCACACAGAGCTCCGGGAACGACAGTTTGCTGCAAACACAATTCCTTACTTTGGGACTCATTGAGTTTGTATGAATTTACCAGAACAATTAAAAACTCCTTCTCCAAAACGCACCATCCATTTTAATACAAGGCATAAGATGACGTATTTTCCTACATCTGTGACTTCTAAGTTAATATTGTTGATGAAATTTAACAGGCATAAGTATTTGTAGGACTGGGGATATGGTCTTGGTTCAGCAAAAGTTTCCTCACCTAACCCTGGGTGTTTGCAGAAGTGGGGCCTCAGCTTTTGTTAAGTTACCGGTGAAAAATAAGCATGAGGTTCCAATGTCCTGATGCCTTTCGTTCCTACCAATAATTTATTCCATATCCATATTCATTTTTCAAGAAAGAAACAAACAATTCTCTAATATTAATTCTTCCCTAGACATAACTTAAACTTTACTTGAATTAGTTACTATGTTTGCCAATCTCTTGTTGTCAGCCTAATGCCTCTTGTATGGGTAATTATGTGTTTAATAGAAATATTTCCCAGAAAGTTCAGATGAAACCACAAAACTAGTCCAGTTATATGCACTTCAGCCTCAATGTATGATGGAAAATTTTTCTTCTACCATTTTTTCATCCCAGTTGCCATGACAGATCCCCCAGCAAAAATCCATAGTGATCCTCATCCTTTCTTAAAATGAAAGATGTGCACATCAGTCTGCCTGGGTCAGAAATTCTACCAGTGCTGCATTACGCCAATCCACAGCCAAATGCAAAAATACTGTAACAGACCATATGCTATAGCTATCAGGGGGTGCACCGGTAAAACTGAAAGCAGAATTTGGAGCAACATAGAGGCTGAGCACTATGCTTGTGGCTCAGCCTATACGACTCACACTGTAATCCCAAGTCAAAGAACGTGGCAGGAGTGTGGGAGTTTACCCTTGGAGATCTCTTGAGTGAAGCACAAATGGCAATCTCTAAGTGCACTGGAAGAGTGAGTGACCAAATAAATTGAACGCATTCAATCACTTTTAAGACATCTCATCCGAGTGTAGCATTTTGATCCTGTGCTTGAGTAAATGTATGATTAAATTTTTATTAAAAGGTAATGCTCCTGTTTTAATGATAGTTAATTATATATAATTAAAATGAAAGGATTAATAATATTAAACATTTCATCAGAGGTAAAGATAAATATAAATACATATATTGTAGTATGATTAAATATGAATATATAATAGTGAGTATATATTATCTTCAATGCATTATGTAAAATAGCAAATGAATAACATAATATATGAAATAATATTATATTCCAAGTACTATGTAAATTAAAAGCCTGGTTCAGTACTTCTACGTTCATAAAAGCTATTTGATTTTTTTGGGGCAATATGCAAAGAATAGTTGAGGTAGGCTTAAAAATTATTATAAAAAGTCCATATGAAACATATGCTTACAATTTATTGCTACGTCACCTTTCCACGTGAAAAGTGAATTACAATGCTAAATGACGTACATTTTGACCACAAAAGAAATCCTTTTTAGAGTCATAGATTAGAATTTGGAAATACCTCATTTCTAGCTAACCCTGAATCTTTATAGGCCTAACTTCCGATAATCTTTGAATCAGGGCTTAAATATTCATACACAGGGTATTCCTCTTGCATGCCACTTGCTTATATCTGACATACCTAATCTCATTTTGCCTCTTTTTTTTTTAAATTCAGTATTTAGTGAAGCAACAACACAACTTGATCTCTACCCATAGATACACTATGTTTTAAATTATAACACTCATTCCAGTTGTCATTTCTGCCATTAGATACAGAAAATCTGTACCTCCAGATGTAAATTGCTATGAATCCACTGAACCTTTGTCCTGTAAAATTTTGTGCATTAACATAGTTTAATGAGCTGAGAAATGTGTTAGCTTTTTAAATAAATCTTTAAATTGTGTAGTTTTAAATCAGAGAGATGTTTTGGTCTCTGCAAACTATAAGGAACAAGTATTTTTCTAACAAGACCTTAAGACCCTCGGAAGAATTTTAAGGGTTTTTATGAACCTCCGTATCCATTCTTTAGCTAGATTTTGGCATTGTTTCAGTGTAACTCCAGTACAACTCAATCAGTTTATTTTATAATTAAAAACAAGGAAATAGTAACAAAAATACATAATATATGGTACTCATATTTATAATAGAAACATCCATAAAGAAAGAAACATGTTTTAACTCTTCTCATTACCCCAAAGGGAATTGCATCTTTAATCACACAAAGCACAACAGCTTTCTAATTTTGTTTAAAGTGTTTCAGTACTTACAAAAACCAGATCAGGTTATTGTAAATCTAGAGCAAATTAGAATCATTGGCCTCTGCTCAGCTGTATTCAAGAATACTATGTAAATCATAAATTTA
This sequence comes from Fulmarus glacialis, assembly GCF_000690835.1. NCBI lineage: Eukaryota > Metazoa > Chordata > Aves > Procellariiformes > Procellariidae > Fulmarus > Fulmarus glacialis. The sequence continues at coordinate 8,432 of NW_009195255.1, read as the reverse complement.
ATGGCATACTAAGACACACATCTGTTTCTATTTTGGAGAAGTTAATAATCTAACTTCAGAGTATTTAAACATTACTTTCATTAACTGGAAAATTGTGAAAAATAGAGACTGCTGTAAGCCACAATGTGTTGCTGCATTATGCTAAGGGAAATACAAAAAATGTGAGTCTATACAGTAAAGCATAATTTTCTGAGAGATATGTGCCGTTGTCTGTTTCATGACCTTGCAGCTCCTGTGTTTACCAGGGAAAACATCACTTACACAAACAGAGCTGCATTGCTAAGTAGAATCTGCACCTGCACATAGTAGATTTCAATTTATATTTTTAGTAGCAATGTCTTTCACAACAAGGAATAGATGATGCCTTAATTCCCTAAACTTATATAGATAATGACCTAATGACTTTTCTTATAGTTATCATTCTATAATCCAAGTAAATAATCTGCAGATCAATATGCATATTGCAACTGATTTTAAAGACATTTTTGTCAGTAGAACTGATAAAAATGTTGTGCTGCATAGATCAATTCCCAGTATATATTTATTTTTATGAAACTTACTTTGTGGTCTAGCATGTACACTATCTTATAAGTTGCTTCATGCTATCGTTCTTATTGAAAAGTTTAGTTTCTTAACAGATTAGTATCTTATACTGATAACAGATTAAGATCTGTTATCTTATGGCAGATTAAGATCTTATACTGTATCATAAATTAGGCATCACTCATAATTTATATAATTTGCAAAAAAACAAATGTGTGTGATTCATTGGAAAAATACATCACTGTTTTCAACTTTTGGTTGTAAAGACACTAGTTTCCCAAAGGAAACAAATGTATTAACGTATATGTGCTCATTTTTTTGAAAATTAGTTGACTTGGTTGAATTCCGTTGCAAGGCAGAATAGACTTGGCCTGCTAGCTTTAGCACTGTAATAAAAGATTTAATTTGTAAGGTTTACTATGGTAATGGATTGTAAGGTGATAAATTTTGACCAATAATTTCCGTAGAAACTCAAAACTGGGTTGCACTAAGTGGCAAAGTTAAAATATGCAGAATATTAAATTAAATCTTTATTCATAAAAATTACAATGTCAAAAACGTAATTTCTTATAGAATTTTTTCTTTTCAAATAATCTATTTATTAAAAGACATCCAATCTTTGGGAAGTCAGATGTCACTCATGTGCTGTTTTGCTTGTGCTAAAATTACCTGCGGTAGTAGATACTTTGCATTAAAGCTTAGGATGCATAAAGCTGAATGGGATTTATGTAAATAACTGTATGAATATGTATCTCACTTTTTACCAGTGCTAATTTCAATGAGCTGTATTTGAGAAGGAATTATATTAATATATACAACTGATAGGGAATTTGCACATTAATTTTACTATCAACAAAAATTCTAAAGAAAGCAAATTAAACCAATGTGGCCATATAGAGAGGCGACAGGAAGAGAAAACAGAAAGGCAAAACTGGGCACCTAAATGGTACAATGCAAATTTTTGGTTTATTCCCATCAAGGTTCCTCAGTGGTTGCATACGCAGGAAACTCTCCCATTCCTGTGTAAAGGCATGCGGAGTTCTCACTTTGCTTTCCAAGCGTGCAATAAAAGCTTAAGTATGTTGTCTTACTGATATATTAAATGTAGTACCACGATTTACCAGATACAATATTAAAAGATTGTATTTTGGTGCTGATTATTCAACAAAGAGCAGCCAGTGCTCACAGTGGGATGGGGAATAGCATCTTAATTAATTATTGAATATATTTTAATATTTATAATTAGCAGTAGTACTAAGCAGTCAATCGATGTTCCTCACAACAGGAGCATGGTAGTAATATCATTCTTTGACTGCAGTGTTTTTAGAAAGGCGTAACCATACCTTCAATCAGATTCAAATACTATTTGTCAAAAACATCGAGGTCTGTCAGAAGTAAATGATCATTTAATTAAAGAAAAAAAGGTGGGATATCTTTGATCCCTATACTTTAGTGATATTAATTCCCATGTGCTGCAGGTGTTTGTAATGTATAACAAATCATTACTGAAATGGAGGCTTTTATAGGCAGCTTCGGTGAAGGAAAATGACTGTTCTTACAGCTGCCAGAGTTACACCTGGCAATGTACACAAGCATGACAAAATATGAACTAGAAGATGTAAGCCTGGAAAGAAATCTGGACCTCCCTCTCCATGCTCTGCCCATGCCAGCTGAGATGGATTGCAAAGCAGTGCTGATGTACAGAGTTGATGTGATGAGGAGGAGGGAGAGACTGAATTTGCTGCTGCTTCTAGGCTCTCTGACCAGTGATCCATGATGCATCTCTGGTATCCGCTCCAGAGGGAGCCAATCACATAACTGTCAGCATTTCAATGGCAATCAGTACCAAGAGGAAAAAATATATTCTTATAGAAAAATATAAGGGACCAAGTCCTTGGTTTAAACCGCAAAACAAAATCAAAGCAAGTACAACCAATCAACTGAGGTTATGAGCACTTCCAGAGAGGCATGGGAAACTGAGAAGCAGAACCAGATGAACTGTACGTAAAGCACGACTTACACATCGTCTTGATTAAAGCTACCAATTGAAAATTCTAAATTAAAAAAGAAAACAACAAACCCCCCCTTCTTACAGAATAACACCTGGTGGCACACTGGGAGAACAGTAAACGTGAACTGAAATATGCAAGTTTGGAAGCAAATACGGCTCTCATGCCCCGCCTTTTGATAAGGGAATTTGAAAGTTGCAATCATGAGGTGAGGAGGTCCCAGTGGGAGGTTCTTTTCTGCTCATGATTGATCATGAGCACCCTGTTCTTTCCTGTTCATAATCTATTACCATATCTCTGAACTTGATTATTGTGACTATGGACCAGATTTTATGTAGGCATCGTACAGAATTCCAACAACTAGACTCCTAAAGAGAAACATGGAAGGAATTTCAGCCCTTACATTTAAAACCCCTCTGCTTCAATGCTGCCTACCTGGGGAGGATGTCTCTATTCAATAGGCACTTCCACCTTTTTACATTAAATTTTCCTACAGCTCTAATGCTCATCATGCGAATATTGCTTCAGTCAAGATAAACCAGACTAAGGAGCTCTGCGCCTACATAACTGCTAAGGCTGTCTGTAAAAGCTGGGCAGTTAAAGGTGACAGTCATACTCTAAGAGCACCTGACACCCACCAACACAGTTAGCCTGTCGCTAAACCCAGCAGTAATCACCACTTTTAAAGCTGTAGCTTTATTCTACAACCAGCAGTTAGAGACTTGTCCAAAGTGTGTGAAAGAGGATCAGTTCTCTCCTCTTCCTGAAGGGATTCAAATGCATACCTCTCCCCAGCTAAACAGTTCTCTAACCCACAGCCTGATTGAAGATGGAGATATTCTCCACTTCTCCTGTTAAAGTCAGGCACCAGGCAGAAAATGATTCAGGATTCACTGGGCTAGAAAGTGAGAGCACCAGAGGGAACGTGACTCTGTAGCTTAATGATTTTGGCAGTCAATTGCAATGGGGAGGCCTGAGTTCTGGTCGGTGGTCCAAGAATTTGATGTATTTTATCCCATAATTTCTCAAGAAAGTACATTTAACCTTACCCCCAACATAGGCATCTCAATCTTTATGAGTTTGTAGAGCTGTGCAGATAAAAATTAATAACTCTTCAAATCTTGGCCTACGCCATCAAGAATACGGATTTTAATAGTGCCTAGGATGATTATATTAGGTGCTTGGGTAAGAAGAGAAAAGCCTTCATGGATTCATACTTGCAAACACAATGGTTTGCCTTTGAGTTCTTCATTCTTTGTTCACCTTTTTTGCATCACTTTTCACTTTGTGACATACAAGCAACAGAAGAGGGGCCAGCATCTTAGGTAATATTATAGTTAAAAGCACTCCGTAATGAATGTAAGTTCTAGATCTGCAGCTGGAGTTTGGTGAAGCAAATCGTAAGAGGTATAGGTTTTGCATAGACACCCAGTCCTTCTCCCATTCAAATTTTCCCATTCTGTTATATCAAGCGGTAGGGTAGCAAGAGGTGAGGAGAAGTGGTGAGAATACGCAGTGACCTCCACACATGTCAGTCTGAGATATGGGGTACTTCTCTGGCTGCAAATTACCTAGTGAAAGAGATACAGAGATTTAGCAAAGTCATAGCAAATTGTATAATATAGTTGTGTAAGGAGGAGGAGGAAAAGGAGGTCCCTACCTGCCAGGCAAAATTACATTTATTTTAAATAGAAAAATCTATTTAATTTCTTACTGTTCTCTTGGGCCTCGCTTCTTTCCTTAAAAAACATTATTTGCTGCCCAAATGCAGAAGTAATGCCTATGCAGATATAGCAGTTGGAGAAAAGGGAACCTAGAAATGTGCAAAACTATTTGGAGAATTGGGATCTCATGACATACCTCTTTCCCCAAAAGCTCAGCACTGCAGTTCCTTTCCTGGTATGATCGTTTCAGCTTCTGTGCTGAGCTTTTCATATGAAAACAGGGAATTGTACTCATCTCTTTTTAAACGTGTTCTGCTACGTGACTCCTAACAGCTCAATCTTGAAAACTCTTTGGCCTTTATAAATGCCTGCAGCATTGAACTGTAAACTTTTCTCCACCAACATACGCCCATAAATACCCAAAGCCCAAAGTAAGGAATGTGCTTCTTCAATAACACTGAGCTCCATCGCTCCCCCAGATTTACTTTTCAGAGAGTGGAGAGGCAACTGCAATGTCTTAGCATGAACATAAAAAACTGCATCTAAATTCACTGGTAAAAATCATATTGATCTCTTATAGTTTATTAATGTGATGCAAAAATTCTGCTTCAGAATACCGAGTTAATGTGGCATACACATGCTTTTGTTTCATAGCTACATTTTCTCTGAACAAGGTTGTTTCTAATATTACTTAATTAAACAAAATTAAATTAATTTCTGTCTAAGAAACAAGAAACAACAGCTTTGTTGAATAAAACGATCTTCATTTTCTTGAAGCTATTTAAATTAAAAACATGAGTTTCTACAGTTGGAAAAAAAAAATCCATGGTTAAAATGTTTGAAGCCCATCAATCTCTTTAACCACAGAGCTAATGTGTTCCTTCTGTTTTCTTTGAATGAAATCACCATGAGTGGTTAGATGTTGATTTAACATAAAGCAAATGGAAATGGGTGTTTCCCTAGCCATGTGTAGAATTTATTTTTAAAAACAATTAGCAAGTGTTATGAGTAAGTCAATGATTTTGTCATTTCTTAAATAATGATATAGATTATGAGTCATTAAAATTGATTACTGAAGTAAACTATGTAAAATGCAAATTCATATTACATTTATTTGTTAGAAACAGCTGCAGAATTCTCTTATTTTATTGATGGGTTTCATTTTTTCCCAAGTGACACTAAAATCAATTACTTAGTTTAAAAGACCGGTAATTGTCAAGATATATTTCCAAACTTTTAAGACAATACATTGGATATTTCCTCTTACGGGTTGTATCATTCACACTTTATTTATATAAATTTGTCTGCAAAATTAATTGGGGTTTTTCCTAAATAAAACAAGCAAAATTTTGCCTTTTCAGTTTTGTGTTGAAATGGTAAAATCATGTAATAGTTTGTTACTTTTCCATGTACCATGGAAAAAAACCCATGTCTTTATGTTATACCAATTAAACCGTGTCTTTATATTACACCAATTTTAGCTGATGCTACTGCGCTGCATATATACAACCTCTTCTGTCAGTCTTTGCTAATGTTACATCTAATTATAAGTTCATTGATACGTTATTCACAGGAGTACATACAGATAGGAGGAAATGTCAGTCGCTAGTATTTAAAGTTCAGTCACAAAGCTCCAGTAATAAAAAAATAGGTTGCATATAATCTGTGTAAACCAGATTATATGGGGAACTGACACTTAGGACAATACAAAATATTATTTATCAAGATATATAAATTAACCTTTTTAAGAATAGGCAGATGTAAGCTGCAATTCTACGGCAAAAAATCTCTGGTGGAGTCTACGAGATCATATTACAGACATCATAATTTGGCTAATTTTTGCCGCAAGTTATATCATCTTTCTCAGATGCATCTCCTTCAGGTACATAGCTGACAGTTAAATCTTTTCCAGTTGTTACTGTCCTACAAGTAGTCCCTAGAAATGCTAATTGATACACAGTTCTTGTGATTATTTAAAAAATTACTGTGAATTTGCGTTTAGTTTTTCAAGGACATGATCCAGCAGGTTAACCAAAGCAATTCGAGAGCAATACACACAGAATATACAGCTTAACATGAAAAATTACGAAATTCAACATTAGTAAAAGGGGCATATAAAATATTATCAAATGACTTTGCTAAGATTATAACATTTCTTGTAGTGTTTTCAAGCTAGATATTTTGCACTGTTGCAGCAAAGCAAGATTGTAAGGAAAATCTACTTGTCTATACTTACTTGTGGAGTCCGTATGGAATGAGATACATATTTTACAGGGATATGGCAAAAAGTAGGCAATTTTAATGGTGAAAAGAAACTTGATTTGTTATAATTCCTTTTTATATATTAATATTCAAATCTGGCGATAGTTGTGGCTGAGTAAAAACTAAAGGATCAGATTCAAGTATGCCATGGGTATATGTGTGTACAATTTTCCTGTTTTAAAGAAACAGATGCTGATTCATGGGAAGTAAAATTAATCACTTGAATAACAATATTTTACTTGCCAAAACAATATACACCTCTGCCAGGTATTCTTACATCTTAATCCAGATTTAATGAGAATTAATGGAAGCACGTGTTTTCGAAACAAATGCTGAAAGGTCTCTGTCTGCATTTTTACCAATTGTTTAAAACTCAGTTTTACAACTTAGAGTTGTAAAACTTAGAGTTGTAAAACCCCATTTCTGCATGTAGAAAGAAATATGATTCCAGAAGTTTTTGATGAAAAGGGGGAAAATAAACTTCAGTCCTGCAGCTGAATCCACGTAGGTGAATTCACTTCAACTTCAGCAAATATTAACACAAGGCCCAGTTCTGCAGTTCTTCTCAATCTTTTTGTGGGTAAAAAAAATTTTACAGAAACCAACAGACTTTGTGCTCCAAATAGAAGAATTCCTCTCTCTTACGTCCTCTCAAAGGAAACCCGCCAACCCCACATAATTCTTGTATTCTCGACTGTTTTCTGGCTAAATCCTGCTCTCATCAACTAAGCAAAAGGCTGTTAGCCCAGGGCTATCACTGCTTATCTGCAATTACATTTATTTGGCAAAAAAGAAGTATGATTTCTTAATGATATGTTTCAAAACTCTGGTAAAATGATAGCCAATCGACACGTATATCGTTATATTTCTATGACCCTCTTTTTAAGCATGTTTCCATAACAGATGCATCCAACCCTTTCAATGAAAACCAGTTTCTAATAAAATACATTTAAATGCCTGTATGATTTAATTCCATTGGAAATGCATAAGGGGGTTATTTAGGGTTTATACAGATATTTATAAGGATATTTTCAGCAAGACAGGACAGTCGGCTATACTCGGGATACACAGAGGACTTAAAAAACTGGGGAAAAAATAGAGAACCTGCTCTTTTGCTACATTTTGCTCTCACAGTAACTCATACTTTTAACTATATATAGTAGGTACAAAACTATCACACAGACACACGATCTCCTGTCCTCCCATGCTGAGTTTAGTTTTGAGGCAGTTTGCAGATTTAATCCAGCCGAAACGGGCCTCGGGAAGATGCACTGCTCACTATGGCAGAACTCCTCCCTTGGTCCTAGCAGCCTGGGACTGCTCTTCCCTGTCCCAGTCCCCGCGACGGGTACTGTGAGTTGAGGAAGGTCAGCGTGGCTATGGCATGCCCATATTTCAGTGATGTTTAGATACTAATCCCTGGGATTATTGCTAGCACTGTTGAAAGTTTAATGTGGTTTTGAAGAGCCCTGGACCAGCTCTATCATTCTTACTACCTCATGTTGCAAAGTCTTAAAGATCCAGTTTCCTTTTAAACATGTCATGTTTCTCTTAACACACGTTACGATTTTCTAAACAGGAACACTAATTGCACTGGTATGCAGGGAAGTCAAAATAATTAAGTTAAAAAATAAATCATTACCATTAACAAAGGTAATGATCCTGATTTCCTGGTGTGGTGTGGTGTTTTAAGCTGAACTGCCAATATGCTTTGGACCCGAAGGAGTTGATCAAGCCCCGAGTGGTCCTGTCTTGCACACGCGATTATGTGGGTAGATTCAATCGAGACGGCTTTCGGTTCCCTGCTGCATCTAGAAAAGGGAGGGAATGGCTAAAAAAAAAGCCCAAACAACGGGGAGAGGGGCGTTATCAGGGCAGGTCTGTGCGGCTTTGACGTGTGGCTGTACCTCTGCTTCTCCCTACAGCCACCGCAGCCCTGCGGTAGCTCAGCGCA
>NW_009195254.1:0-6776 GCF_000690835.1 Fulmarus glacialis | reverse complement strand
AGCCCGAAGCGGGGCGGGGAGCCCCAAGAGCCAGGGGGCCCGGGAGCTCTGAGAGAGAGAGAGCCCTGACAGCCTGGGGGCACCGGTGGACAGGGAGCAGGGAAGTCCCTGCAGCACCTCTGCGATGGGCAAGCAGTATGGCAGGGGCCAGGTCAGTGCCGAGATGCATGTGGGCTGGGATTGTGGGAACTGGCTAATGCGTGAGGAAATTTTATCAGAGCTTCCTTTGCGGGGGAAGTGTTTTCAGAGACAGGACAGCCTGCAGGAAGCTCTGGTGTGGCACAGAAATGGGATGCACAGGGACGCAGTGGAGCTTGACTGCATCCTCATGAGAGGATGGTGACCGCTGCTGGTCACTGCTCAGAGCTGGTATCAGAGGGAAATGAGGCTGTGTGGCTGAGCTGGGAGTAAGCAGCAGGGTGCTGGTCCTGAAGGGCCAGGTGGGAGGTGGCAGGAGGGCCAGGAGGCATGGAGATGAGTGTAGGTAGCGGCAGACTAAGTAGAGGTTGAGAGTTGTTAGCCTAAGGCTCCACTGCCCGCAAGCTTGGGCTGTGTCTGGTTCTGAGAGCAGATAATCTGAAACTCTTGAGGGAGAGATCTGTGTGAATGTAGAAGAGAAAAGCATATTCCAGGTCAGTGACTGGTGCTCAGCAAAGATTGAACGGGCTTCTGAATCCTTCCTCATCTGGACTGGAGTCTCAAAAACATCATTACATGAGTCACGGCCTCTCATGTGAGACTTTGGGTATGGCATCAGCAGCATCTGCAGCTTTGATGGAGCTTTTGCACAGCAAGCACTCTGACATCTGTTTGTGGCATGCACAGTGGGTGCCGTCTTTCCAGCTTCTCCGCTGGGGCCGGTGTGGGCCTGCTTCCCCTTCCTCATGGCTGACATGAGATGCGAGGTGCCACTGGCCCGCAGGCAGGGATGCGTACAGTGGTGCCTCTGTAATTCCGTATCTTTTTTTTCTAAATGTGACTTATCTGATAAGCGTAGGCTGGGCTCTCCTGGTGCCCTGGCCTATCAGCCCTAGGCTTGGAGATGCTTGTGTGTATTGCAGCTCACTCCATTTTAGCTGCCCTTCCTGTCAACCTTACTATGGCTCTGGACTCCACACGCCTCTCTGGACAGATTCTCATGCTAGCAGTTTCTTCAGAGGCTTCTGCTGCCATTTTTTACTAGGGAACTCAGTGCCCGATGGTGGGAGGGACAGAGGGGGAGCAGGGCAGTCTGGCTCACATTACACAGGCTGGGCCTGGACCAGGCAAGCCAGCCCCTAGCGCTGAGCTATCTGCTAATTGGAAGCAGCTGTTCAGATTTGGTGACTCTGCATCCACTGAGGTCACTGCTGTCTTTCTCCATGACCCAAGCCTGCAAACTTCACAGGAACAGAGGGCTGCTAGTACCATGGATGGCCTTCTGCCCATCCTGGACTGGTGCAGTCTGGCAACCTGGCAGTTGCATCGCTTACCCAAGAGGTAGCTAGGCTCTGAAACTACCCACTTGTACCCAGGGAGGATGGAAAGGGAGAAGTTTACACAGACTTTCACCACCAGTTCCCCACCCCAAGGACCCTAATTTCTGTTTCCTGGTTGCCCCAGTGCTCTCAGCTGCTCTTCACACTCCCCAGATTCACTTTTCAAGTTTCTCTCCTCCCCGCCAGCAGCCCACAAAGCCTTGCTGCACTCCCTTCTGCTTCTCAAGAGCCGCATCACTAATCAAACCAGGTGGGCTTTTTCCCCCATATCTGTGCCCTGATCTGTTCCAGGCACTAAGCAAGACCTTTCAGCTTCATCCTGTCCTCAGCCACTGAGATTGCCCTAGGGAGCCTTGTCCCTCTACCTGTTTTTCTACTCTCCCTTTTATTTAGTTTTTGTCTAACCTCCTGCCAAGGCTTTAAACCCTCTGCCCTGTACCTTCCTATGACCTAAGCAGCTGGGTCGCAGTTCCGTCACAGAAGCAAACTTGGACCCCATTCCCCCAGCACTGCATCCTCTGGATGCATGCAGTTACCCCTCCAGCTGGGGAAATCTAACTAGCTCCAACAGAGAGAGAGAGAGACTTGTCTAGGACCACTGAGTTAGTGCAGATCCCCAGCTAGCCGCCCACAGGGATAAAAGTAACTTCTTTTGACTTCTGCTCCTGAGAGATAATGAGGATTCATACTTGCTAGGTGCAAGAAAAGTGTGGGGATTTACTTGCCATAGACCTCAGACACTGGAGCCCACTGAAGTAAACAAACTCTTCTTTATATGTAGAAAACACTTTTTAATATTTTTCTTTCTGTCACTAACCCAGGATTTCCACAGGGAGAATCAGTCTAAACAGCTGACCCGAGGTGGGAAAGAGGACCCAGGAATAATCATCCTACGTCCCCTGGAAAGGGTTAACACTGCTGTAGGGTTCTTTAGATCAAGGGCTGACATTCTTAGTCCCCAAACTAGGCAATGTCAGCCACCTCCATCCCCCAAGACAGGGAGGTTCCTGCCGTCCTGCCTCTGACATGAGCGGCTCCTGAGTGTGGTTTTGGGACCAGCAGCAAATGCTTTCAAGAGAGTCCAAGTGTGAGCTCATGCTGCCGCCATCCCTGCAGACCACTAAGCCTCGTTTACCGGGGCCTGAAAGCAGCACTGAGGCTGGTGTTCTTCACAAGCTCCTTGACTGCTGAGTTTCTCTGGCTATTCACAGGGAGGGTGGGCAGAGCCCTGGGGGGCTGACAGCCTTTGGGTACCGGGAGCGTGTCCAGCGTGTCCAGTAGTGGTGTTGCTGCAGGGAGCTGCTCCTCCCTGCTTGTCCCTCCCCCACTGCTGCAGTGAAATGAAGCTACGGCAGGGGGAAATGGAGTGAAGGAGCCAGAATGAAAAAGGAGCAGTGAGAAGGAGACAAAGGAGGAGAGTGAGCAGTGGAGGGTGTGGGACCGGGAAGGAGCCAAAGCAGCTGGCAGTTCAGAGGGAGTTGTTGCGTTCCTACTGTACTGCCACCACCCTCCATGGTACCAGCTTGGGGCATCCACAGATCTCTGTGCCAGGCCAAACAATGGGCCCTGTCTGATTTTATCCTGGGCATTCCCAGCTGTGGGTACATCCTTTGCAATGCAGCCATTCTGATTTATTGTTCACTGGATGTAAGCCCACTCCGGTTCTGCTGCTCCCTCCCAGGGACACCAGATTTGCACTTCATGGGTTTTTTGGCACCTATACCCCTGTGGTCCCGTAAGGCATGCTACTGGGGGTTGGGGGGGGGAGCTCAACATGGTCACTTGTTGAGCTCTCTCCCAAGTTGAGACCAGATTTTTTCAGGGTGGAGAGGTGCTAGGCTGCTGCTTGTCCAAAAATCTCTGTCATCTTGCAAACAGCCTCTTTCAGCCTCACAGGAAGCATTCAGCTGTTAAAGGCACAGGAACACTGTGCTCAGGGCAGCTGGCTCCAGTGTTGCCAGGAGAGCGGGTGGTTGGGAAGAATGCTTGACTGCCTAGGAAATAGCCTATGTGGTAGGGTACTAGCTGCTAACCTCTGGGCACTGTCAGGTGTGACCTGCTTGGCTGACTTAAGGTGCTGTCCCAGGCCTTCATTCTGGGCACCTTCTGCTCTGACACATTTTTACCTTCGCTCCTTGTGAGGGATAGGTGATACGGAGCAATTGGGCAGCAGGTACGTGGCAGGCCTTCCCTCTCCACGGTTTTTTTTCTGTCTTTCCTTTGCTGCTCCCTCTTAACCAGCATCCTCTGGTCTGCATTCCATGCAGGATTAAAGCGCACACTGCAAAGAAGATCGAGCCACCCTCTGCTCTGCGGGTCACGAGCAATGGAGCAGATGAAGGGGTCAGCCATGCTTCTGCTGGAGCTGCTAATTCTTGGGGGCCTGAGAGCAGGGAAGGGCTCTGCCGTCCTGGGCACCCTGGATCTACAAATAGATGAGGAGCAGCCAGCTGGCACCATCATTGGGGACATCAGTGCTGGCCTGCCCCCTGGAACTAGTGCCTACATGTATTTCATCTCGGCACAGGAGGGCAGCGGTGTTACCACTGACTTGGGGATAGATGAGAACACCGGTATCATCAAAACAGCTCGTGTCCTGGACCGAGAGACTCGGGACCGCTACAGCTTCATTGCTGTTACCCCGGAGGGCATCACAGTAGAAGTGAACATCCAAGTGAATGACATCAATGACCATGCTCCAGCCTTTCCCAAACAACACAGCACCTTCCAGATCCCAGAGCACACACCCATTGGCAGCAGATTTCCCTTGGACCCGGCCTTTGATGCTGACAGTGGCCTACTCAATACGCAAGGATATGTGATTAAGGGAGAGAATGTGGGGCAGGCCTTCCGCCTGGAAACACGTCGAGGACCCAATGGGGTCCTCTATTTGGATCTGGTGGTCAGCAACGTCTTGGATCGTGAGAACCGTTCATCATACTCGCTGCTGTTGGAAGCCTATGATGGTGGCTCTCCTCCCCGGAGTACCCAGATGACGCTGGATGTGTCCATCCAGGACATCAATGACAATGCTCCTAGCTTCAACCAGAGCCGCTATCATACTCTCATCTCAGAGAATTTGAAACCTGGCAGCAGCATCCTGCAGGTCTTTGCCTCTGACGCAGATGAAGGTGACAATGGGGATGTGATTTATGAGATCAATCGGCGGCAGAGCGATCCTGACCAGTACTTCACCATTGACTCCCGGACTGGAGTCATCAAGCTCAACAAGGGTCTGGACTATGAAGTAAGGAAGGTGCATGAGCTGGTGGTGCAGGCAAGGGATAAGGCTGTCCATCCTGAGGTCACCACAGCCTTTGTCACTATTCATGTGCGTGACTACAATGACAACCAGCCCACCATGACCATTATCTTCCTGAGCGAAGATGGCTCCCCTCAGATCTCTGAGGGAGCCCAGCCCGGCCAGTATGTGGCACGCATCTCTGTTTCCGACCCAGACTATGGCGAGTACTCCAATGTCAATGTCACGCTGGAGGGAGGGGATGGCAAGTTTGCCCTCACTACCAAGGACAACATCATCTATCTGATCTGTGTGGACCAGCTTCTGGATCGGGAAGAAAGAGACTCCTATGATTTGCGGGTGACAGCTACTGACTCAGGAACACCGCCACTCCGGGCAGAATCAGCCTTTGTGCTGCGAGTGATGGATATCAATGACAACCCTCCACTCTTCGACCAGCAGGAGTACAAACAAAGCATCCCTGAGGTTGTGTACCCGGGCAGCTTTGTCCTGCAGGTGACAGCTCGTGACAAGGACCAGGGTCCTAATGGGGAGGTGCGGTACAGTATTGTGCATGGCCGTGACACCCACTCCAGCTGGTTTGCCATTGACCCTGCCACAGGTATCATCACCACCACTGCCCCACTGGATTATGAGAAGGATCCTCAGCCTCAGCTGACTGTGCTGGCCACAGACAGGGGAAGCCCTGCCCTCTCTTCTTCAGCTGTGGTGCATGTGGCCCTGCAGGATGTCAATGACAACGAGCCAGTGTTCAGGAGTAATTTCTACAATGTGTCCCTGAAGGAGAACACCCCTGTTGGGACCTGCTTCTTACAGGTAGGTACAACTGTCAGGAGCTGAGCTTGAGGAGGGCACGGCCAGGGCTGTGCGAGGCTTGGGATGGGAGACCTGCCGCTGAAGGCCGTTTGGTGCAGTTGTCATGGCTTAGGTGGGCAACGGTTGCAGCAGGAGTGCTAGAACAGAGATCCCCGTGCTCGGTGGGAGTCGGAAACGGGGCAGAGCACCGTTACACCCTTTCTGCAGGCGAGTTCTGGGTGCTGTCACGGATCCTATGGGCACACCTCAAGCACAGTGTTGACCTCAGCTAGGGTTGGGGCCCACCGTGCTAGGGCTTGCTTGCGCAAGCGTGGAGCTGCCTTGCAGGCCAGGACACTCAAAATGGTGCTCAGGAACACGGGTAAGACCTCTGGGAAGCTGCTTGTAGCCCTCTCTCTCCCCCTGTGAGGTCGTTAGCCTAAGTTCATCAGTGTTTGTAAGGCTGGTTGTGGACATTAGCATTAGTTGTGCACAACTGGTATTGTTATATTACCTTGGAAGCAACACCTGTGGGATTTGAGCTGAGAGACACGTGCTGCATTAGCCTTCGTGTAGAAGTCACAGGTGAGGCCTGGGGAGGTGCTGCTCCTCTGACAGGTTCTGCGGACCCCGAGATGTGCCAGGGATGCCACTTGTGGTTTGTATATTTTGTGTTCCCTGCATGTGCTGTTTCAATCACAGCTCCGGAGCCCCGGTAGCTGGAGGCGGGTGATGCAATCCCATCTGAGGCAGGATGGGGAGGTGTGGGGCTTGGGGTGACAGTGGGGAACTGGTGCGGTAATGCAGCGAGGCACCGCCAGCCCGGGCAGCGTCCAGACTGTCCGTCAGGACAAGCACCTGTGAAGTTTGGGGCACTTTTTTGCTGAGTCGTGGGGCGCTGGGGTGTCTGGCTGGGGCCACGAGGCGGTAAGCAGTGCCCATGGGGCCAGAAGGAGGGGGCGAGGGGGAGCAGGAATTCTGGGGCCCATGAGACAAGGCAGGAGGAGGTCCTGCGACCTGGCCAGGGAAGAGGGCCGCCAGATGGGCATGGAGGAGGAAGTGGAGCTGGCGAGAAAAACTGGTCTATGGGTGTGCTGTGGGGGCACTGCTGGGGCATGGCGGGCATGAGCATGGGTCATGTGTGATTGCAGGGCACTGACGGTATGGGGTGGGAGTGCTGGAGAGGGGCTTTTGGGTGGGTGAGTGCAGCGGTCGGGGGGTAGGTGTGGGGGGGGAAGGAG
>NW_009195253.1:47215-59124 GCF_000690835.1 Fulmarus glacialis | reverse complement strand
TTATTAAGATTCTGTCATTGTAGCAAAATCTGCTTTCATGTGTCGTCGTAGTTCTCTGCTGATTAGTTTATGAATTACTGAACTGCTTGAAGATGTTCCTCTATTGATTTGAGATTGCAATAGGCATATTTAGTACTTTTCATTTTCGACAGCATTCAAACCGTATGTTACAAAAGTCGTTAGTTATTTTTTTATATAAAAAAAATGGAAGAAAGAATAGTGAATTAGTTTATTCAGATGACGTTTTAGAATGAAAGTGTACATCAAGACTTTTTGCCCTAACATGAACCTTAACAGTTGATGTTGGCTTACACAATTATGACTACTGAACAAGTAACTTATTACCTGTTCCAGTTTTTTCTAAAATAGCCACTAAGAAAAGTAAAATATGTTGTCCTGGCTGTCAAAGGCTACACTTTGCATAACACTTTTCATGATACATTTTTGAGGTGCTGGAATGTATGAAGAGCATTCACGTATGGCCTGAATTGCCAACAGTGCCTGAGGAACACGTTCAAATGATTAAAGGGTATGTACATGCTATTAAAAAAAGATAGTTCTCAAAATAGTTATGAAGAATGGGATCTGAGATGGTGTAATGTCTTTTCAAATACTTTACTTGGAAGACAATAGACACCAGAGGGGTTGTAAGAAGATCCATTTGTTCTTCTTAGCCTAATCTGTGCTATACACATCAGTACAGATACTATAAAAACTATAAACAGTGTGCTAACTTCAGGGGAATGAGAAGACATCTGACACATACAAAGGTAGTAGTCACTCCATATTCTATTTCTGAAGAGATGCTGAAGGGGCTGTTAGGAAGTTAAACTAGAGCTTGAGTCCATCACAAAGCAAAAAGATGGCTCACCAGATGTAAAACAGAAAATAATTGCTGATTCTGAAAAGGACTTGGTCACCAAATCAGTGGAAGACTTTACATGAGATATTACTTAGAAAAAGAATGTAACATTCTCTTGTTATTTGAAAAGGAGGAAGTCATTAATAGTATCGCTAGAGGAAATTGTACTTGTTTAGAGCTGAGAGGTGAAAATTCAATGCATCTGGCACATACTCAATATGCTGCAGGATTTTGATGAATGAATAGAGGATTAAGAGGGGTTCAGAAGACTGATGAGACTGAGAAAAGGTTGGGTTTAGTTGGAGAAAGAAAATCATGCTTATAAGGTGGAGGGGGAAAAAACCCTAATATCAGGAAGTGAGAGTGGACATTGAATACACTGCTATCCAAAAAATCTGTATCTTGATCTATGCCATTTGAGAAATAATAAGTACTACACAGTTTTACGATCTCAAATCTTAATTTTTTTCTTTTGTTTTTAAGGTTGGAAGGAAATGCTGCAGCTAGTACTGTAATTTTGATGATATCTGAAATTATATCTCAGTTGCAGCAATATATGCCCCAAAGTTGCTGTAGTTCAGATGATACAATCAATAGTGTCCTAACAGAGAGGTGAGTTTGATGTCCTCCCAGTTCCCGCTGCCAGCTTCTACACGCAGCCCAACACAAGAACTCTCAAACCAAAGTTACTCATTTCCCTGGTTTTAGAGCAGTGCTTGAAATGTTGCATGCACTTTTCTAATGTTGCTGCTGATTTAATCTAAAAATCTTAAGAATGCAGCTGAACATCATCTTTGAATGAAGATGAGCCATTGTAGATTTGGGACATTATTACAGTAGAGATTTTACTTGGAAACTAGCATGAAAAAAATAACCATTTTTCTTTCAGACTGGGGAAGCAAAATGTTTTAAATATTTATGTACTGACTAGATTAAGTTGGTTTAATCTGTTTTGTGTGCTAAAACTGCATCAGAAATTTGTTTCAATGTGCTTAGTGTCACAGCGGTGCGTGGCATTTAAAATAGTAATATGCTGCTACATAATTCTATTCTTACATGCTTTAATATCAAGATTCCAAAATAGAAGATATCTTGTTATACTTGTTGTCAGACTTGGAGGTATGTTAGTTCTCAATGTATCTGACTTGGAATAATGACCAAAACAATTTGACTTCTAATTGGCACTCTCATAGCAGTCTTAAGAGTCCCATAACTGAATGAGTATGTTGGAACAAAACACTCCTAATGAAACCCATTAGGCATGGGCAGGATAGTGCAAAGAGGATTTTACCTGTTGCTTTACTTATGTCGCCTGTGTGCCTTCTGTTTCCTACCCATCAATCTGCACTTTTCTCATTTATAAAAAAGAAGCCTAATTACAAAAGTGTTAGACCATTTTTAGAGTTTTCTGCCTTTATCACTTGTAGTCATTAAGGTTTTGCTGTCTCAGAGATGATTTGAGCATGAGGCAGATTAAGAAACGTTTCTGTAAGAACAGAGTGTTTAAAGTGACGTGTGACACGTTAGGTTAGCAGATTAGAATATGACAGCAGAAAGATATTTGGGTGCTTTAACAAAGCATAATCTGGTGTGGTATTGATTAAAACAATGGCCTCACCACCTGCATTTTACAAAATGTTAAGTCTGCTTCTCATTCTGCCCAAAAGAAAGACCACACACTAATGGGAGTACTAATTAATACAATTTGTTTGAGTGAGTTTTATTATAGTGGATGTCAATTCATTGTGAATTGAACTATGGTGGGAGGCTTCAACCACAACCCTGCTGTGATTTGATGTGTTCAGTGTATCATTTCAGCCAGGCAGTTTTGTTTATTGTGGTTATATTTCTTTGGTCTGAGATGGGAAACATATTCATCACCAGCAGTTTTGCATTTATATTCAGTAAAGTGATAGAGAACACAATCACTACCCCTGCTACATAGATCCTTGCTTTTTTCAGTCATGAGGTAAGAGTAATCCGTTTCCAGGTTTTCTGAGTTAAAATATTGTGAATCAAACCACACTGAATATGAAATGTATCTCATGTTAAATCCAGCTAACAAACGATTGAAATTAACAATTCCTTTCTGTTTTGGAGGCTGTTGATTGAACTTTGTGATACGCGTATTTGCACACTTTATTCTCCGCGACCTGTTCTGGAAACATTGGTGGTACTCCGTAAAATAAGCACACAGTGCCATCAAGTGTCTGAACAAGTTATTGCCAGCACTGAGTTGAGATATAAACAGTGGATGAACAAGACTCTACGTTCTCGCCAGAGGCATAACTATCTACGAATGTTAAACAGGTTGGCTGATGTTTTTTCTTTACTTTGTGGTTAGGTTTATAAGAGAGTGGCTGCATGCTGCTGTTGCTAGCTTTCAGTGGTTTGTCTTAGAAGTTTAAAGTCAACAGTGTTCATGTGTTCCTGTTAACACAGGAGTTAAGTATCAACCTAGATTTCTATTATGTAGTAATATTGAAGTAACAAGAAAATCTCAAGTTGGAGAATAATTTAATGGGTATTTTTAGCATTGCTAGGTTGCTTCAGTGTAAATTATAAGCTTTCAAATAAAAGAATCGTTTAAATGTTAGATTGTATTTTTTAGTTGCTAGCTTTTCCCATTTAAGCATATAAATGCCATTCAAGTTTTTATCTGAATGCAATAGGTTAAACTGATTACAAGACTCTACCTAATTTAGTTCTGCTGCTTTTTATCCTTATACCTGGGTCAGCATCTTTATAGATAGAAGAGAGATTGTTTAGTATTTCATTAATTTTGTTCCTATTCAGAAGTGTTTTCCAGGGATTTATGAATCTGGGAAAACTGTAAATATTGTGTTCTTGGCCAGGTTACATTCCTAAAAAATGTTAACCGTATTATTTAAGAAACGTAGCTTAAACTGACAACTGACAATACATATTTGCAATTCAGTTGAACTCCACTTTATTATCTATGGAGTAATGGGTGCTGGTGAGGTTTCCTTTGGAATCTTAACTATATATGTTTCTCTTTTTTTCCTCTTTTTGAGGTTTCATAATTTATAGTCTTCGTTTATAGTTTTGATATTTGCTCTGCTCCTTGCTGAAGGACATTTCATAGTCTTCCCCCCGCTATGCAATATCCAGCTATTTAGGATGGATGCAGAAGTCTGAAGAATTTTTTATATTAATGATTTCTATTTAATTTGCGTTTAGTTTGTGTATTTTAAAATATTTTTGCTTATTTCTAGCATTAAATTTTTGTCTCCGGTGTTGCGGTTTATCTTAGTGTTGATTACTCTGGAACTAGTCAATGTTCATTTGGTTTTTAAGAAGAATCCTTTTGATTATCAGCAGTATCTAAAGTGAGTATATAAGATTTACTTTATGAAAATAGGAAGTTGTACACATTCCTTTTTGATCTGTAATATAAATCCTGTAGAGAAAAAAATAAAAAGAAACAGCATGACTTTTAGTAGATTTTCATCCTTCTTTCTATCATTATAGTCATCATTATATCTCAGACAATGTTCATGTGAGAACTAAAATAACTTAGTTGAAAATATATGGTCCAGTTTTTCACGCTTTTAATTTTTATTAGACTCTTCCTTAGTATAGGCAGAGAATGATCACACACTCAAAAAATATTAATACATAAAAGCTGTGTTTAATATGTTGGTAATTTTACTCCTTGTGTGTCAGTTAACAGCTGGTTGGATATCAGAGGCATTGTGAAACATTTAACTGAGAAAGGAAAGGAAGCCATTTGGGGAAAATTCTATCACACATTTTATCACCACATTCTTTCTATGGCAGTGTTTAATTGCAGTTCTGAAAATCACTGCTTCTTACTGTGAGAATGAGGGAGTGGTTCTCTTCCAGAAGGAGAAGAAACCTTAGTGTATTCATCACCCTGAGGGAGATTTGGAAATTTGGAGACTTTAGCAGCTTTAAATCAGGCATTGAGATATTTTTCTTTTTTTCTTTTTTTCTTTTTAAATCTTTTAATGAGTTTTTCTTCTTTGATTTTACTTCTCGTAGGTTTTTGAAGTCAATCTTGCAGTATACTGAGAACTTGGTGACATACACAAGCCCCGAGAAAAACAAATGGGATGAAACTATGGAGCTTACAAACAAGGCTTTGACAAAAATAAGGAAAATCAGTGACAGAAAGCTAATGTTAATGCAGCTAGCTACATAAATTAAATGGGTTTAAGATTATTTGGACATTGTTATATCTTAAGCATTCTGGAGTCCTCAAATTTTACAAATCTAATTCAAACTTCATCAGCCATTGTCAAATTTTGGATGCAAAATTTAGTCTTTTTATTAGAAGGTGGCTGTTGAGACTAGAGTTGAATGATCAAGCTTCCGAAGAATGGACTGTTTGCCAAATCCAGTGAAAAAGATTTACTGTGAGCTAAATCAGGATGATGCAAGTTCTACTTTAAGTATATTATGTGTTTTGTAGCTTTTTTTTTTTTTGTTGGTAGTTTTCTATTATACTGAAAATATCTAAGAAAAGAGTGTGAATAAAAGCTCTGGAAAATCTTAAATCCAAAAAGTAGTTTTTTACTTTGAAATATACTGGAAATGATGTCAGACACTATGATCAACAGGTTAAGAAATTATGAACATTTAGCGTAAAGTAGTGCTCATTGGCAGCTGTGGTTGTTGTTACTAGTTCAGAACAGTCACATCTTGCACTGAGGTAAAGCTCATAACACAGTAACCAGTGTTTTGTTTACCAGGATTTAAAGGAGGCAGGGTGGAGTAACTTTTGCACAGTATGTCTTTGTTTTGTTTAATTTCATCTGCTCATTCCCAATACATATCTAGTTAGTTAGTGAGTTAATTTCATACAGATTAAATATGAACACTCACATGCACACGCTCACAGACACATATTTATTGTAGTTCAAAAAGTTATCCTCTGGTTGCACACATCATTTGAATAATTTATTTTTTCAAAATAAATTCTCCCCCTTTCTCATCCCAAGAGTGGAATTTCAAAGGAATGCATCAGTTGAAGAACGGATTCACAGAAGACCACCAATCTCTATCCATTTGCTTTCTCCTATTGAGAGTAAAACCGGAGGGTAACGTCTGGAGAATGTTTGGCTCTACAAAGGATTAGAGATTCAAGTTACATTTTAGTAAGATTCTTTGCAATGTTTCTTGACTGGACATCACAGTTAGAGAATTACTAGTTCAGTTTATTCGGTGTGGGGGATGGATATAAATTAAAATCGTATTGCCTCCTTTATGCTACTCTTGCAATATATTGTGTGTGTTTGAAATTTAACTATGTTATTTTCCAAGGTTTTTTGTTACTATGGAACTAAATAATGTGAAGAAGAGTGAACTAGATTAAAAAAATTAAAACTAGGGATAAAGAATAATGAATCGAATGCAGTGTATGAGCCACAGTCTGAAATTTCAGCTTTTTTTAACACCTGAGTTGGTAAATCCTAATTATATTTTTGAAGGCTTATTTTGTACCCATTGGCTTTGTTCAGATGAGTTAACTTCTGCTAAGTATAGCTTGGTAATGACGTTTATGATGACACTTGCTTTGATGGTGATAAGTATTGTAAGCGGGTGGGTGATAAGTATTGTAAGGCAAAAAATTTATTTAGGCTTTACATATTTATTGTAGGAAAGAGATCAAGAAATTAAAACACAGAGTCATGGTTTTTAAGTACATAAACAGCTGACATGCTTTCTCCTTTTGAAAATATGTTCATGTACTGAAGAGCACCTTATAGACCATAGATGTATATTTTCAACAACATAAGTTCTCCTGTTCCTATATTTAAACTTTGCTAAAATGATCTTGCATGCTATTCTTTTCATATGCTTTTACCTAAGATGGAGCACATTGAAGTTTCTCCTTCACTAGTTAGTGTCATAGATGTGATTTGCTGCTTTAAGTCTGCAGTAAGAAACATGATGGACTTCTGGCAATTTTGTCAAAGATGCTTTTCCAGTTTGTTTTTCCTACCGCTGAAACTCTCTGATGGGAACGCTGCTACCATCTATTGTTAGACAAATCTGGAGCAGACTGGGACAATCCAATTTATTCTGACTTAATGCTGTCATTTGCCAGTAGAGCTGCACGTGGGGCTTATGGTTTCTTCCTGCTGTTAAAAGACTTGCAGAATAGAGCTGCAGAATAAGTGTATATTCTACAATGCATATTGAAGAACAAATGGCAAGAGACATGGTAAAGATCATGGGGTTTGTCCTTTATCAGTTACTTGAAATGACTTCTCCCCTTCAGTTATTCATCTTTGCCATCTGTTTGGAGTCACTTTGAGTTTTAAGATATTGGAAAGAATCTTGACTCTGAACACTAAGTATTCCTGAGAGCAAAAGAAGCTTGGAATAACTGAAGACATCCAGTGGATACACACATGAGTAATGCTGACAAAACACATCACATTTAAATGCAAGTGTTCTGATTTTTGTTGTCCTAAAGGGGATTAATTCTGGAACTGAGCTGTCCAAAACTGCATAGTCATCCATTAGGCATTCAAGTAGTTGTTCAGTCTTTTTTCAAAATTCTTTCATTCTTGAAATTTCAAATATGTACAATTGTACCAAAGAATGTTTTCTTGCAAGTGTGGTATTTCATCCAAGTATTACTTCCATGTGTTTTAATTGTTGGCCTTGCTCCCTGAGGTCTGCATTTTCCTGCAGATAGTATCCACTCAATGAATCTATACAGACATGGATGTGAAATCTGCAGCATCCTCTAAGGAAGGTGGTTGAAATACTTTGTTTACTGGATAATGCTGATGAGGGGGTGATGATTCTTCAGTCAGTTCTTCCGAGTTCAATTAATCAATTTATGTGTGTGTGTGTGTGTGTTAATTAAAAATAGCTGGAAATTTGTTTCTAATACTTCCTGTTCTTACAAGCTAATGTTAGTCATCCCAACTCAAAGAATTTGTGACAGAAATTTTGAAAACATGGAAGAAAATCAAGTATCCATCTTTTTGGCTAAGTCATTGGAATTCCTTTGCATCTTCTTGAATATCCCATGTAAATGAGAAGAGGAGCATCTCTAATCATTTTAGCTTTTCAGTAGTAAGATGCAGTTCCTCTGTCTGCCTTCCAGCTCAAGGGGAGTTTTCAGGTGGGAGATTGTATTAAATAATAAGAAATTGAATGTTCTTAATTCAAATTGGAATGGATATAGTTTTCAAGTAAGAGTAGAGATCCTTTGCTGCTTACTAGTTAATTTTCACTAGAACTAGTGAAAATTAATGTAGGAAGTCCTCTGAATCCATTGTCTCCATCATTATATGAATATTTTTGTTCATACGCATAAATGTTTGAAGAAAAGCCGATCTCTGAAATAAGTTGTGTGAACATTTGTGGGTTTTGGTATCTTCTAGGGACCATCAAGGTGAACTAGAAGTTTATTGAGGTGGGCACTGCACAAACACAGTGAAACATCAGTTATGGTAGGCATCGATGTGTGGAAACAAAGCTTGTCCATTATTTTCTTTGTGTCATTCTCTAGTACTCTCCACAATGATGATAGAAGGGGTTACAAATAGAACCATGTGTTCTTATACAAATGTAACACAAGTGGCTAAAAATACTTAAAACCTTTTTGAGGTGGTCATTACTATTGCATTATACAGAAACATTTTACATTAAGAGATAGAGCAACAAATTTCATTTACTTTATCTTTTAATACTTATCTAGCTATTTTCAAGCAGCCTGATAGTCTTTGAAGTGAACACGTGGTGGCAGTGTTTGGTAATTCAAAATAGCATTGCATCCTTACATTTACTTTCTTATCTCTTCTTCTGATTTCATCAGCTTTGTTATATATGTCTTTAATTGTGGCCATTGCTTCTGGTGAAACTTTTTTCTCTCCTCGTTTGTTTCAGATCAGTTCTGGAGAAATTGAACACCTCTGAAAAAATGTTTTGCAAATTTATTAATTAGATAGAGGTTCATCACATTCACCACATTACTTACTGAGGACTTTTCAAATTTGCCAGAAGTTCATCAACTCCCCCTCTTCTCAGGTAGTTTAAGAGAATGAGTTCTTGGAATTTAATAAATAGTTTATTTTAATAAATTACTGTTTATTACCAAACATAAGAAGGCACTGACATTCCTAAAAGAAAAAATTCCAGATTGTTAATTGCTGTGATATCACGAGAAATCTTATTTCAAAAGCAAAATATATCTTTTGAACAAAAATAATAATTGTCAAGGAATGTGTTTATTGAGAAAATTGCTCTGAGGTCTCAGCCTTATTGCTGTGGTAATGATTTTTCAGTGTGTTAAAATTGAAATGTGCTATTCATATGCCACCCTGTGAAGAAGATATAGTTGAGCATTGCTTGTTGGGTGGCCTTTGAAAACCCTGTCCACAGTAGCACTTTCAAACCATGCAGAGAGGTTGCAGTTAAAAAAGATTTTCATTCACATGAAGTAGTTTTTGTATGCTGTGAAAGCTTGTGTAGAAATGTTGGAACATCCCCAGCAGAGCTTGTTTCTGCCTTATACTACATTAGTGCATCTGGTCCATGTATGGTGTATCACCTTTTTTTCATAAATTCGTCTGCAGATGCGGAGCAGATTCCTGGCTGGCGTAAACTATTCCTGTCCCATCTACTTCAGTGCAGATCCTTTACTCCACTAAGGATCTGCCCCATGCTGTTTGGGTTTCTCTTGAAGTGGATTGGTTCCTATCTGTGCTGCTTTTTCAGGCGTGCGTACTTTCAGGGGACTGGAAGAAAGAGCTATGTATTTCAGATAGAATTGCTGTATAGCAAAGCCTAATTAAATTAGTGGCTTACTTCGCAGGGAAGTGGGGATCATGTATGGGACTTCACAGCTATAAACCAAATTCTTAATTCTTTAATATTTTTGTGTTTCAGAAAGAACTTCACCTAGAGTAGAAATCAGTTTTCTTTTTGAGGCTTTTTCAGGGACGATGCTATAGGTTAGATCACCTGATTTTTGCTTTTTAAAAATTTTCAAGGATAAATGCAGATCTGTTACGTAAGAAGTCTTTTAAGTCATATAGATTTTCAGATAGAAATTGACTGAAAGGAAAATGCCTGCTGTTTGCCTTCCCTGGGCCCCAGGCAATAGGATGTAAATATGGGTAGTGAATACTGTGTGAGATCAAACTGGCATTTTTTCTGAAGGTGAGAATCCAAGACAATATATACAATTAAAGCCAACAGCCTTGCCTACCAAAAGGAGTCCATGCCTTCTGGCATTCTCCACTGAATACCTCCTCTGTTCCTCTCCCATGTATATGCATCTCACAGTTTCTCTACAAAAAAAAAAAAGCGCGTAGTAGAACCAGCCAGCGCCAGTTTGTTTTCCATGTTTTCTTTTCTCTGTAAGGGATTAGTTGTAGTAACAGATTTCATGTGCCAGAAAGTGGGTGAACATTAACTATTTTGTCATGCACTGATCCTTCCCACAGCCCTGCAAAATTTGAAATGCAGGAATGGTTATTCATTAACATTTCTTTGTGTCTACAGGAAGTACATTTACTATGTAAACATGTTTTATATAGAACATACAGCTGTTTTGAACGAGCACTCAATGAAACATAAGAGTACAGTGCCTACACTGCCACTTCAGAAACTCAGAGATACCACAGCATTGTGTTTTGGAAGAGCAAACACACAAAGACTTTGCCTGGAAAAACAAATGCTGGAAGTGTCTTTAAAAAAAAAAAATCTTTCCTTTAATTTGTTTGATTGTTTTTATCTGAAATGCTTGGACTGAACTACTGATGTGCAGTCAGTATTTAGAAGTGGGGTGGGTGGGGGTGTGTTTCTAAACATACTGTTAAACATCTGTTATGCTGAGTAGAGATCCCATTAGAGAAGGAAAATTCAAGCACCATCAGATAGTCCATTTTTAATAGACTGTGGAGTATATTGCCACCAGAAAAAAACTTAAGGCGTGGAGAAAATGTGCCTAGAATAGCTAGAAGAATCACGGGTCTCTTGTCCTGAGAATGTCAGTCTCAAATCTGGGAGGAGCTTTACTAGTAATACTACTTCCGTGTGTAGTAGGTGGAACTGTGTCTGATACACCTCTCTGCAAGCAACTCCACTAGTTAACTCCACCTTAAGTGCATTTTGTGGAGTGGGACGTTTTCTGAAAAGGTGAAGAACATTTCTGCTTCCTAGAAAGAGCAGTCAGAGTGTTTTGGCTGGGCTGTTGCCTCTAGGTGGCTGAAGCTGTTTTGCCCCTTCAGAGCTGTAAGATGGTACATTGGTACTTCTCAAACAGGCTGTACACTGTAGGCCCTCTCATGTAAAGTTTACTATTTCTAAGGACCACAGGACCGAGTAGCATAGGTGTGCTGTGGAGAAGGGTTATGACAGCATACCACGCCCTTGGACAGCTCTCCACTGCACAAGGGGGTAGGTATTGAGGTACTGAGTTACCTGGCATTTGAACCGTGGGCTGGTATACTGTGATTTTGTGTTTGATCTTTATCTGAGATAATCCTTGCTTAGAAAAGCCCAAGATGGGAGAAGGGCGTCTTGGTTGTCTAACGTGATGTCTACGTGCATCTTCTACGCGTTAACTTAATATTAAGGAAGGGGAAGGTTTCTAATTGTTTTAATGGGAAAATAATAATTCTCTTAAACCAGCAGGATAGGAGATGTCAATTAGTACAATGATAGGAGATGTCAATTAGGTGAGCTCGTAAATTTTGGACCAATGGCATCTGTGCAAAAGTAGAAGGTTAATTCTATGCAGTTGGTAAGAAAAAGTAACCAAAAAAAAAAAAAAAGCTGCTGTTGACCCTTCAGGATATAATGCATTTGTGTCAACATGGACTCTGCCCAAACATTGTTCTGCTGTGGAAGCAGCTGGATGCCCTGCCCTCTGGTTTATATAGCACCAAAGGGAGGGGGTAAGGAGAGATGAGGTGAGGGAAGAGGGAGGGGAAAAAGAGGCAGGAGGGAAGATAAAGCAAACCCAGCTCACCTCTTCGACACCATGCTCTGAACTGAAAATGTCCTGCGACTGACCTCTTGGCACTTATTTCTT